>NW_028280856.1:1565000-1700000 GCF_059751285.1 Brachycentrus maculatus
TATATATATATATATATATATATATATATATATATATATATATATACAAATGTATTTTACCCTATTTAATTTAAGTATTTTTTCTGACGTTTCTTGGTGGATCTACATATTATACATTTAAAATAAAATCACAACTATACAGTTCTTTATTGTAATTGCAGACAGTTGGTGGAATTTCATTTCTAATTTTTGTATAATATATCCAAATTTAAATAAGGTTACCTTGTTTAATTTTGGAAATGTTACCCAAAAATAAAACAGATATTTGATTTGATCAGTAACCAGGTTTCGTTGTTACCAGATTCTAATGCTCATTAATGACATCAAATTGGATTACTGCGAATCACATTTTATAATTATACTGTTATTAAAAATTAATTATTTTATGTAAACTGCAATCCCAAAAAAAGATGTTTGATAAAACCTTTATACACAATATATGGTATGTATACATGTGTCACCTACTTTCAAAATCTGCCAGATCCATGTAAGTCGATTTTACAAAAAATGCAAAATCCTCCGGGTAACATTATGTTTCAAAGATTTGTCTATCTTTTGATAAAATATTTTGATATGGAGAATTTTCCCATTTTTTTGGATTTTTTTTCAAAATTAAAAAGAAAAACACGACATACAAACCAATAATGACGTCATCTTAATTTTTGACCTATCCCCGCTCTCTGATTGGCCGATACGGGTAAGAAGGCAAGTTCCATGAATAAAGCGGCATTTGAAATACAACGCTGTTTTTAAGTAGTTTTTAGCAGGGTTTTCAAGTAGATAAATATTTTAAACAATAAAACCCACAATTGGCATTCCGATAGAGTATATATTTTTTAATCTTATAAAATTGGATCTGGCGGATTTTGAAAGTAAGCGAAACATATGATAGATGAAAATGGAATGCTAAATCCATTGTAAAAAAAATAATTTCAACTTCGTTGTTTTTTCAGCAAAAAAAACCATCATGTTAAATACCTCTAGTCATCACAGTATATACTTTAAAATTCACATATAAGTTAAGTAGGCTTTAGGAAACAGCACTGTTTACAAACACACACACATACAAACACACACACAAACACACAAACATACACAATTTTACCTTCTAGGATGGCTATTTGCAGATATTACAGCGAAACAAAGTAATTCCGCCGAGATTGAGACCTTTGGTAATCACCGTTATTATTCGGAATGCGAAACATTGGCAGGCTTTTCGCGAGCATTACTCGAGCGAGACAGAAATTAGTGGCAGAGACACAGTTTTCCTTATTTCGCTGTTCTCGGAATTCGTTTGTTCTTGGAATCTAACGACCGCCGCTGTACTGGCATATTTTCTGCAAAGTATTTTATATTGAATCCTTTGAAAATAATAAATCAGTAGACAACGGCTCTCGCACGTACATATGTACTTCTAATACCAGCTCTAACCTGTTTGTTCTCTACCCGAATCTCACTGACTATCGCCCTCTACTGAATTACTCTTCGAGACAGAACTTCTGAAAAAATCACAATTTACTTTCCATATATTAGTTTCTCACTTACAACATTTTGAGTGTGTCCAAATAGTTGTTCACAAATCTGGATTATCTCCAATTATAGGAGTTATTTTTTATATCGAAAAACTTCTTTTCATCTCACCAATAGATGTCTAGTGAAATTTTAGTGATTCTAGTGATTTAGTCGTCAGCCCCTTAAATGCCCAGACTTCCATATTCTTCTTCATCTTTGATGAGCTTCTCATTACGTCATATATTTGTTATCTAGATATATATTTGTCATGAGTCATGTAATCATGGATGAATGGCCGAATGATACATTCTATTCCATATAATCTCACCTTACTTATATTATTTTTATTTTGTATAAAATGTTGTACAAGACACTGCATTGTATATAAGCAGTATTATTTTGATCATAAAACATAAAACATCAGCTCTAATGATTGATATTAAATATATATTACAGTGGAAAATCACTATATTTTTCATTTTGACCCCCCCAAAGAATTGAATTCAGGACTTCTAGTAGGGAAGGAAATGAGTACTTTACTATGCAGGCAGACAATTAATTATTACTGATAAAATATATGATATCAACATAATTCTATGTATTATAGGAGAAGATTATAAAACTTTTTTGCGAAATATTTAAGGTAAACATTCGTTGTTTTTATAGTTTCCTATGAATATTATTAACTAAAATAATAATAAAAAGCCTTCTAAGGATCCTTTACGTCACCTTTAGGATATTGTCAGCTTGAATCACTGAGAAGGTGGTCCTTTGTAGGACCTCGAGCCTTATCGTTTTGGACAGTCCTTACTTTTAAAATCCATGCTTTGTGCCTTAAAATGTGCACCTAAGAGCTTACAACGTCACATTTTACCTCGAATTACTACGCTGAGAAGACCAATCTCTGTGTTGTTACTATAGTATACGTATTGAGCAGAATTAAGAAGTCTCAGAGAGTTCGTCTGAAATGTCCAAAGGGAAAATGAAACAATGTAGGATGGTAGATTGCTTGTATTTTTTTGTTTTGGTTTTAGATGAGAGTTGTATTTATTATGTACAAGATTTATATATCATTAATTTTTATTATTTTTTTTAAAAAGAGAATTATTTGTGTTTTTATTATTTACAAAAATACTTCAATTTCATACTATTTCTGTGAGACTAAGCGGCTCATTATTAAAAAAAGGTATCAAATTGTGGTAGAGTGGATTCGAACCGAGAAACTCTGACTCAAGAGTCCGCGACACTAACAACGGGACCACAACCCGACACCGTTGAATTGGTTTTTCTTTTCTTCTAGGTAAGAATATGTTTTATTTTAATCTGTGTTGGGAACAGAAAGGAAAAACCAGTGTGCACTAATTAGGAACCTCTAAGCATTTGCTCATTGTTGGGAAACAGTTTACAGAAAACCACGTAAAACTCCTCAGGAGAAGTCGGACTGTTGGCTGTCTTAAACAGACCTTCCGTACCACTAGAAGAAGGTTCGGCATTTTGTGTTCTAGCTTGGCTAATAGTACCCATGTCGTTCACTACAATATTTTGATAATGATATCATATATGATAACACGATTCGCAATCAAACTACTCAACTTCTTGGAACTTCGAGATATATTGATCAAACTCGAAACATAGGTTTGAACACTATGTTTCAAGACACATCTATTCACTAGAATTTCACTAGAGACATCTAAGGTGGGGCGAGAGTAGCTTTTTATTAAGCAGAAACTCTTTTATTTGTATGTTTGGTCCGAATCCTGGATTGAATTTACAATTAGTTTTTAATTGTACAAACCATTTTTTTTCATAATAATTTCAAAAAATATAATATTGTAAAATGTGCCCTCGGCACAGGAAAACTCTGTAAGGTCACTTTATTATAATTTTTAATTATGTATATGATGAAACAAATCAATAACTGGTCTAATAAAAGCTTACTTTCCAAAGAATTTTATTGTTATCTAGAGGCTTATAGTGGATTATTAGAATAAAAGTCTGTACTTTCCATTTAAGTGTGCAAGTATTGTTTAAAATTGAAAAACCTCAGATAATGATACGTTTAAACATTAAATGGTTTTGATCTTATTTGTTACAAAGAAAATGTTCAATTAATAATGTGTCTAGACTGAGTTTGTATTCATTCGACTCATTTGCGAAATTTCAAATAAAATTAAATTGTTCCAATAATATGTGAAAATAAAGCTGGTATAACCTTTTCTGCCATTGATACTATACGGAATAGTTTATTTTTATTATTTATACTAAAAAACACGTCTGCGAGGAAAATTTATATGTTATATGTTTAAATATCGGTAAAGAAGGTTTCTCCTATTACATATTATATTTTAGACACATATTTTAATGACAGTTATGTTGTTTTAAAAGCTACAGTATCGAATAGATTAATTGAATTTTTTTTTTCGTATTTACTACACCCTTTAAAATGTTTTGCGGGTGTTCCTCGTATTATTGACCAGGGCTGCTTCTTTCAGTGACTGAGACGATGAATAGCGAGAAGTATCACCCAATTCTACTGGAAAAGATACTACTAGAGATACAAAAACGAAGATCAAATGGTAATGGAATATTTCAGAAGCATTAAACCCCCTGCCACAAATCCAAAATAAATGATAAAATTTTTCACACAAAAGTAATGATTTGTGTTGGACTGGTCAAGAATTTTGCCAGACATAAACCATATTTAAAAAAAAACCTATCGGCAATCTGTAAGAATCGGCTCTCCAAAATTGATAGCACTACGGTGGAAAAGCTCATTTTGTCCATAATTCAGATATGATTTCGAGACAAAAAAATGACATCCACTTGCCAAAATCTTGTATAATAGATGCCAAGAAGAGTGAAATCTTTGATTGAGCCTAAATGAGATCAAATTAAATATGAATTTATGATATAACTAATAAACAAACTATTAAATAAAACTTCAATATGTCGTTTTTTTCTTCAATTATTTGATGTTTTATGTGTTTTTTCTGTTTGGGACTCGATGGCCTATTGTCTTCCATCAGCTAAATATTTATGAATAATAAAACAACATTCATCACAAAACTTTTTTACCGGTGAACATAAATGTATTTTCAATTTATGTTGTATTTATTATTAAAAATGTCTTACACACTTTTTTAAATAAAAAAAAATTTGGTCTTTTGACATTTACATGGCTACGACTTGTCTTCAGCTGGCTAAAGTGATACTTCATACACATGTGTAAAGTTCAACATTTCATTCAGGTTTTTTTAGTAGACATTTATAAACATAGTATTACTTTATAACTTGGCAGTCTGTATTTATGGTTCCATCTATGGTTGATCTGGGGAAGCTTTTTTTATCAGAGACTTTTATTTAGACGTATGCAAAATCCTAACCGGATTATTTTACAAACTGGATGTCGAATGAAAACATAATTTTTAATTTTTATGAAGCATATAATTTGACAAAGTTATTTTATTCACAACCTTTGTAATTTGTGAAATAATAGTAAAAAAAAAACATTGTCGAAATCATTGTAAACAATGATTGGAACACACCCAATAATATTGTAAATAAAATAAGCTTTTTTGATTTTGTTAATTACATTATTAAGTGCCTTTTATTTCTTGAATATCGTAACTTACAAGTCCAATTAGGTACTTCACAAGATTTATTAAAGTCTTATAAATCTGTACAGGGTGGCGAAAAATTAATCACCCAATCGAAAGATGCTATAAGTTTTTGAAAATGGCGTTGTACGTCAATCGAATTTGTTTTAGAATAACAATTTTACCAAATAAAAAATTATTCTTAGTGATGAAAATCTTTATTTGAATTTTTACTTTTAAGTAAAAAAGATGATATTCGACAAGTGGCCGCCCTTATATGAGCCTTTTTGTCAATCCGTTTATATTCTGCAGTTATCTAGTTCTAAAAATAAATATCAAGCCACTTATTGGACTTTTTACTGTGCAACAGATCTTTTTAGATAAAACCTGAAGGTTTTTTCTCCATTTGAAAAATATTTAGTTTATTAAAAAAAAATTAAACCATACCTTTCCTTCAAAATTCAAAAACAATACTTTTTGCCCTGTAGCGGGTAAATATTAAGTTAAAAATATACCGATTTTGCTGGGATATAGTACTTTTCTGGGCATTCCGAAAACATGCACTGTAAATTGACGATTTTTGATTTATGACGTTTTTGAAAGGAGTGAGTAAAATGTCAAATATGATTGACGTACAACGCCATTTGCAAAAATTATATTATATTTCAATAGGGTGATTAATTTTGTGCCATCCTGTACACGGCAATAAAAATATCGTTTTTAGTACTTATGTCTCAAATAAGAATTAATTCATCATATAAATAACATATTAAACGTATCTCATTTAGGATGCCTAAATTAGAATTTTCTTATTAATAAATATTAATATTGCCTAAAAGATGAGGAGTCTCTCTTATATATTATTTCATGTGTAATTTATTTCATCAGTGAAATTTTTTTTTATGAAAAAACATGTCGTTCCGTACTAAACTTTTGCAATATGAATTATATGATTATGGTAGGTCTACTTCACAAAAAAAACTTTTCGAAAAAATTGTCTTAATAATGAGTTTTTGTTACTTAAGTGATTGGGAAAAGAAAAAATACGATGGTTTACGATTTATTTCATCAAAACTTATTTAATAAAGTCGTAAAGAGGAAGCTTGAATATTATGTAGGTACATTATCCTATTCGTTTCTTTTTTTATTTCATGCATTTCGATTTAAACGTATTTTTAACGATTTCATATTGAAAAATTAATACGATTTAATAGGCAGAATGGTGAAAGTTACACACTTATATAAATTGATAACTTAAACGCTTCATCGTTTACAGGTATCGTATACAGGTTTCATCGTCTTTCGTGTAAAAACGATAGGTGCTTCGTCTAGTTGAGATACTTAAAATTAATAGAATATTGTACATTTTAAATTTAAGTTTAAATTAAAATAAAATATAAATTAAAATTATTACATATTGTTCCATATAAAGGCCAAATTATGAATTATTTTGAAAATTTAGAAATACAAAAAAACCTAAATTCTAATAATAATTTATTAAATAATATATTGTTTCAAAATTCTTCGCCATTGCTTTCAATTTTTCCTTTGTTTTCAAACTCCGTTCCTTGACTAACCCCTTCCCCTTACTTTCCCCTCTCCTTATTTATAGAAAAATTTTATATTTTATATTTTAGTTATTATACAGACCTGAATGATGGAAGTTTAACTTCTGAAACATGTAGTCTATAATAAAACTCAAGTGGTAAAAAACAAAGTGTTTTCTTTAATTATTGTAAGTTTTACTTAGTTAACCACCATTCAATACAAATAAAGTTAAGTACCACAATTCCTTAAAATTTATTTTGACACGTGTTTCGATGCATTCCGCATCATTTTCAAACATTGTACCCTGTTCTCTTTGATCCCGATAACAAAAAAAAAGAAAAAAGAAAATAAAATAAATAAATAAAAGAAACAGCTTCTACCCCCTCTTCAACCTTCAATGTCTCAAGGAAACACATCTTAAATTTAGATTTATTCTTATTTTACCACGAAGTTAATGCAAAATCAATACATGAAAGAATATTATACATTAAGATACTAAGCCTGGCTTACAATATGATCAGTTTTTAAGGAGGTACAGTATGAATGATTTCTTTTACTATATTAAAAGTATATATAAAAAAATATTAATTGATGACAGTAAGAAGGTTAATAATCTTTACTCGAAAAGGAAATATTTTCGAGAGCTTTTGCTTTTTCTCCTACAAAAGGTTTACTGCCATATATACTTTATGCTTTATTATTGAATTATCTTCAGAAAATATTTTATTGAATTCAACAAGGTACGTGAGTTTTATATTATTATCGGCTCTATTGCTTCATTTATGAGAACATGAATAGATATGAAATATGGTACAATAAGATATAGAAAGCTATTACGTGTTTCATCATTCGGCTAAGGAGTTCAAAAGGTTTTCGTAAAACAAAATAAATATATGTACAATATTTTCTACCATTTTTGAAAACACTGTCTGAATTTGTAAATCTCATTCTGAAAGTATCCGCATAAGTAGTTTGATGGTTAGCACGTTTATCTACCAAGTTGGAGGTTCCGAGTTCAATTCCCAGAGGGAGGTAAAAATAAACCGTTTTTTTTATCCAACTATTTATTTAGTATTGTATTGGATATAGATTGTGAATGATGATTAATAAAAGTTTTCTAGTTCCTTGACTTTGGTTCATATTATATTTCAATTACTAGGAGCTCTACGTGAGTGATTGTTTGACTGACTATGGTAATCTAGAATGCGCTTGCCAGACTACGTAGGTATTCACACGATTGCGACTATGTTGATGTCACCACTGTGTCACCAACATACCCACACTCCTTACACAAAGTATAATATTGATTGAAAAAATATTTCCATATAATTCCAGCCGAATCGAGTAATGAAATATTTTTTTGGGTAAAATGCAAATATTTCAATTAATTTCGCGAAAAGGACAAGTTTTCAAATATTTTTGATACATGACTGCTAATAAACGTGAAAGCAAAGATCGATTGCAAATTTTTGGGCAATATTAATTACGCGAACGATTTATATTACTTATGGGTCACTTATCAATTAATCATACATCGACACTTACGAAGGGAGTCCAATAAACAAATTAATGGAACGATGGGGAAAGGTTGAAGTAAACAGGATATAATTTGTCATTTTTAATATGATCTCTTAAAACTTTTCACGTATTATATATCTGAACACCATTCATTCACGAGGCCAAAAAAAGGTTTTTTTTTATTTATTTAATTAATGTATGGAACCGAAATACATTATTTCTCTTATCTGTGTTCTCCTAACAATTAAAATTATTTTATCACTTGAAAATTTCAAAGCTTAGAGGAAATTTATCTCAAATGTAATGGCCACACTGCATGAAATATTAAAGTCGTAAATTTAAAGGAGGGAAAATTTATGATTTTTCGTGAATCTCGCTTTTTAAGTGAACGTAGTATTATTTCTCACGTATTAGGCCTATGGACCACGACATCATAATATGAGGAGCAAAATTCGTAGGTTCCAGTAATGGTTTTTCAACAAAGCCCTCAAATCGGAGAAAACGTTTAGAGATTTTGTTACATTAAATTTATTTAGAAAATTTAGAAAATATGCTACTTATTTATTTTCACATATAATATTCCCGATGAGAAAACTCTATTACTCATTTTGAAATTTAGACTACCAAGACTGAAACACAAATAAGAAAGTAAAAAAAGGATGAAAAAAATATAAAAAACCAACATAGGGTAAAAAATTACATAAAAAATAAATTGATATTAAAAATTGGCATAGAAAAAAACCTAAGCTAGAAGCATGTTTAAAGGAAACATGAGAGAAAATATAACTTATCGCTAACACAAATATCCTGCCATGAAGTATTTTTTCAATGATTAAAGAAAACACTTCGTTTTTTACCACTTGAGTTTTATTATAGACTACATGTTTCAGAAGTTAAACTTCCATCATTCAGGTCTGTATAATAACTAAAATATAAAATATAAAATTGTTCTATAAATAAGGAGAGGGGAAAGTAAGGGGGAAGGGGTTAGTCAAGGAACGGAGTTTGAAAACAAAGGAAAAATGGAAAGCAATGGCGAGGAATTTTAAAACAATATGTTATTTAATAAATTATTATTAGAATTCAGTTTTTTTTTGGATTTCTTTAATCATTGTAACATGTCTTACCACAAAGTTAATGCCAAAACAATAAATAAAGTATTTTTTCAGTTCATTCATTTTGGATCCCTGACTGGGTTCTATATTATATATTTCAGGCACTTAATTTGAGTATAGACAAAACTATATATTGCATGGACCGTACTCCAAACTAAGTTGTGTTTATCAGCTCCACACGTATTCGATTATGTCCCCGTGTATTATGATTATGAATTTCTCTGTTAAATATCGGTTTGGTGTTGCTGTTAGTCGTTGTAAACATTATTTGAAGTATTGTATTTGTAATCTCATATGTTAGGCGAATGTCGAAAGGTATTATATTAGTTCTTAAATTAATGTCTTTTACGTGAGTGGTGTACGGTAAACGAAATAAACTTATTATAACTCCTTTCTGTATTATTTGTATTTCGGAAATTTCTTCCGTGTTGTGAAACCCAGATATGGCAAAAGTATGACAGGTGGGAATGATCATGGCAAAATATATTGATCGAAACATCGATAAAGAGAGAATACCCTGCAATCGATATAATATTCCTATTATCGAGACAATTTCATATTTATACATGTTTTTGCCACAACGCTCTAGAAAGAATAAAATTAAAAACATTTTTAGCTGGCGTCACATTAAAACTATTTGTAACGTGTGAGGTTAATAGGACTATTTCTACTATTTTATTCATCACCATAAATATTTTAAGAACTAAAAGAAAGGATAATTTATTTATATAAATAAAAATCTAAATATAACATAAAATGTAATTTTTTCCACATGAATTTCATGTGACCAGCAACCGGGTATTGTCGTAACCGACATCATCAGACAAGTATCATCATGTCGGTTACGACGAAACCCAGTTGCTGGTCAAATAAAATTAATTTGGAAAAAATTACATAGTTGTTATTTTGTTCTATGAAATACGGTTCCACCAAGAATTGTCAGTACAAAACTTAAATCTATTTAAAATCTAAATGAAAATAATTATATAAGAAATTTCACATCCCCTCAAGTTATTCATCGATGGCTTCGAAATTTTGCCTTAACGTTGAATTATATGTAATTTGCGCATACAAACATGTTTGTGACAGGTGTTTTTACCTAGGAAAGGTAAAATTTTATTTTGTACTTTAAACGTATTGTTTCAACTTTGTGACAAGTGTTTTTACCTAGGACAGGTAAAACTGTATTTTGTACATTAAAAGCATTGTTTCAACTTTGTGGTATGGTAATATAACACTCTCTTTATCATTCAAAGTTTATTTTGTGTAATACTACAAGATGGTTTGGTGGGTCTCTGCCAAAAAAAAAGTTCTAAATACTTATATATAAATTGTGATTTAAATAAATGTATACAAAAATAAAAAAAACACTACGTCATGACAATTGGTTTCAGAATAACTATTCTATCATCTATCTACATTTGACCTGATGATTGAATGGTTATTCCAAAACCGGTAGTCATGAAGAGATGTTTTAAAGTGAAGTGTTTATACAAAGTAAACGATGAATGATAAAGAGAGTGTCAGGTAAAAAAAAACAGCAGCATCTATTTTTCAGTAGAGTACGTTTTTAATTTGCAGAGGCCTTCATGAAAAATATGTGAGATTCTTCCCGAATTATTTTGCATACTGGAGACGCTTTAAAAACATGTTTTTTTTCTTCTCTAAACCTATATAGTAATTAGTTATTTTATTTCCAAATTTTTGAGTCACAAGTCTTTCTTCACAAAAATATAACATTTAAGAGGATAAAATCTAGATCAGTGAACAAAGATTTGAACTCACTCAAAATATTATGAATCAATATGCCTTTAGGGCCAATATGCTTTAACTATCTGTCCGCCTCCGTAGTGTAATGGTCAGCACGCTCGGCTACCGTTCTGGAGGTCCCGGGTTCGATTCCCAAGGGGGGTAAAAATAAATATAAGTGATTTTTTCACTTGATAAAATATTATGCTATCTGTGAAATGTGTGTGGAAAAATCATAAAATATTTTAACAAATATTTATTTATTTATGTTATTTATTTCGTCCGCCTCCGTAGCGTAATGGTCAGCACGCTCGGCTACCGTTCTGGAGGTCCCGAGTTCGATTCCCAAGGGGGGTAAAAATAAATATAAGTGATTTTTTCACTGTAATATTTATTCAATATTACCATGGACTGGTACCTGAAGCGGAGGGCTGATCACCTTTCCTTCATGTGTAAAACGATCATAATAACACTGCGTTTATAAGACACAGTGCCCTATGCATCATTGGGGTGCGGATAAGGGTTTTTTATTATTTATTATCTTGTAAATCCTATATGTAGACATTACTGTTATATATGGTTCAAAGTATCCCATTTTATATGAAAAATTATTATTTTTCTAACTTGCTATTACAAGTTTTGAAGGAATAAATGAAGACGTGTTGCTATTCCAATATTGTCTACACTTCTTTAAATGCCATTAATAATATTTATTTACTGTCATAAAAAATATGCATAAGTTGAGGGAAGAACATTATGGTTTTGTAGAAAAATCAAAACACGCTTTGGGGATTTGGTAGAATTTTTTCAACGATTCCAACGTGATTTATATACATTTTTATTTTCTTACTAGATATGCTATTTCACAGCATAAAAATACGATTTATTCTTCTTAGTGGGTTATAATCTTAGTAATGTTTTGCTTCCTTCATAGTTAGTTTCCACCCGTCTCTATCCTCCACTCGTCTATTTAACTCAGCTTACCCGTTAAAATGCACTTTGGAGATAATTTGGTCCATGTAGGTGAAGGAGGATTATCTTCTATAGTTTGTGGCTTCACACATGCCTACCGCAATCGTAAAAAGCAGGCCTGAGTGTCTTATATTTTGGCCTATCCATTTGGCTACCAAACAAAGTAAGGGAAGGGTAATTAACTATAACCTAACTTTGAGTATTTCAATGTTTTAGAATTAGTGCATAAACCCTGAAGATGACAAGGTTCTTCGAATTAGTGCATAAAACCGGTTGGAAAAAGTGTACAAATAAAAAGTGATTAAAACAAAGTTGTTTTTATTTTATAACGTTAATTAAATGTCTCACAAAGTATCTGCGAAAAACATTCAAGAAATGTATATTTTATTTTGAGATTTGACCTAAAATAAACGTTTACTGAAAAAAATATGTGCTTAAAATCATTTGCCAAGGTATATTACTATATTTTCTGACACAAATATTCCATAGAATTCGCATTATTAAGCATACAATGTGAGTTTACGCTGTGATGATGATAAATATAGTATAAATACAACAATGGTCGACAGTTCCTTGTCAATCATATCAGAAAGAAAAGTCATTTCTAGTATCTTTGTGACAAATCCCAAAGTACAAGGATCTTATCGTGAATTTCTAAAAGCTAGATAATTCAGATTAAATTGAGGTAAAAGTGGTCGGGATATCGAAATATCCTGAAAACACGGGGAAAAGTTAATAATTCTATTTTGTTTGTCTTTTGTCTGTATTGATCTACTGGTTTAGGCCTTCTTGAACGATGTGGGTCATCATCTATCTCTTCCTGTACTGTGCAAAGTAGATAAGGGATGGGTAAAGAAGAAATATATACAAAACGACGAAGGAAAAGCTTTTAAAGAATTGAGTATGAAAGATATTTTTTAGTATAATACGAGATAATTATGGGGAAAAATTTAAAGCACAAGATAAATTTAGTTAGTTCGGTATTATTATATGAAATATTTTGTTATATCTAAAACCCTATGCTGAAACCCGTTAGAAGGAAAAAATCTTTGAGTGTAGAGTTCAATATTTAGTATAATACGAGATAATTATGGGGAAAAATTTTAAGGACAAGTTAAATTTAGTGAGTTCGGTATTATTATACGAAATATTTTGTTATATTTAAAGCCCTATGCTTAAATCCATTAGCAGGAAAAAATCTTTGAGTGTAGAATACAATATTTAGTATAATACTAGATTTTTGTATTAAAGAATTTGGAGAACAAATTATATTTTGGTGTCGTAGGTTTTAATTATACATATGTATAAAATATATTCTATATATATAAAATATTTATTTAATTAGATTTTTTTTGGTGTGCCTAATCCTTATTCACAAATCTTTCTACAAAAAAAAAATATTTTTCAATCCAACCATAGATGGGTCCCGTGAACTCAAACATGAAGCGTCCTAAGATCTATGATATTTGTATAAGTTCCAAAAATTTGAGTAGTTTGGATGTCCATGTCCATGAATGTCTATCATGGTTAGAATGGTGAATGTTACACGTGTATAGGTGATCACATCTGCCTACGACGGGTCATAAACCCTGTGAATACCCAGACTTCCATGTTCTTCTGCATCTTTTTTGATTTATTACTTTTGCGCAGATAATTGATTAGGGTAGGCAGTAGAGGTAGGTAGTAAGGTAAGCTAGGTACTACTTAGTAAGGTAGGGTAGTACTGGCTGCGTTTTTATATGTCACGCGGGTAAGTTAGGATAGGCACTGCTTTTCTGCCTATATGGAATGCTCGCCCTGAATATAAACCTTATAGACTTGTAAACTTTACCTTAATGTTAGTTAAAAAATATTTATTTTTATTTTATGTGTGTAAAATTATAATACTTTAAAGGTGGATAGGAAATTATGTTCATTATTGTATGAGAGTCCTATTATTAAGATTCAGCATTTTCGTTTTCAAGGAAGACTCCATTAATCTCATGGCAAACGAAAATCACCAATTCATATAAATGTACCATTATCCCATAAATCCTCGAAAGGAAAAGATATTCTCGTAATTCGATTACATGAAACGATGTAATTATGTGAGAAGAATTGAAAAATTCACAATATAACAGACATACACATTTAAACATTACAACATTTTGAGTGTGTCCAAATACTTCTTCACAAATCTTGATTATCTCTAACTATATGAGTCATTTTTCCAATAACTTTTTTTATTAAAACACTTTGATTCGAAATTGAACCATATTTATAGAAGTTCCAATGATTTGAGTAGTGTGGTAATTAATCATGGGTAGAATCGGTGAGTGTTACTCGTGTGTAAAGTGTCGATCACAAAAACCAGCCTATGATGGTATTCAGCCCCGTAAATGCCTAGACTTCCATATTCTTCTTCATCGATGTTGATATGTCGAAAAATAACATTTTAACATTATTAAACAGAGTTCTTTGAAGTGGTATGGACATGTGGACATGTAGATCGAAGAGGTAAAGAAATAATGTCTGAGAAAATACGAGTATATGTGGCGAATGTGAGCGGGAGAACAGAATGAGGACGGCCGAAAAAGACCTGGCACGATCAGATCAATGAGAATCTTAAATAGGATGTCAAAAGTCTGCGTAATCAGAAGGCATGTATGACTAGATTTAAGGATGTTAAGGAAGCGAGGAGTGTATGTCAGGATAGAAGAGTGTGGCATTTCAACTTCTCTGCCTACCCCTGCGGGGAAACGGCGTGATGGCAGTATTAGTTCTAGTATAATTATTTATCATATCGGACACTGGATTATTTACCCTACGGATGAGATTTCTATTTTTTAAGAGTCTCAATTTGATATGAAACATTTAGATAGAAGTTTAAGCATCCCAGGCTTTTAGTCGTAAGCCTAGGGATGCTCAGACTTTCATACACATACGATTCATATTAAGTGGAGACACTTAAAAAATAGTACTAATTTCCTTTTAACGTGTATAGGAACGCTTTGGCCTTATATTAAAGATTTTTTTAAAACTTAACCTAACCAGAAATGATAATTTGTTCGTTTTAATTTTTCTCCATACACACAAATTTATATTATCAGGGATAAATCCACTTTTTTTTACAAAATATTAACGTCCAAATGACTAGTAACATCGCTTATCATGTTCCTACTTAGGTTTTTACATTATAAATTTTATTATCTATTTCTAAGTGTGAGTGGATTTAATAACAAACTTATGTTCAAAGTAACTGTATTTTCATATTATTCTTAAGTGTAAAATTCAAGGCAAAACCATTTGCTATCTCGTTAAATATATTTATATTATATGTAAACAATATAACTTGTTAATCCAAAGTTATGCGTTGTTTATTTTAAGTAAATTCAGAATAGTGAATATTTTATGTGATCACTCAAACTGGCCAATGATGAGTTATAAAGCCTACGTACAAAGGTTTCCATCTTCCTAACTAAATAATAAAAACAACCACTTTGTCTCATTACAAAATCTAAAATCAATTATTATTTTTTCTATTTCCAAATTCCAAATATATTGTTAGATTTATTCTTTAGAAATATGGATGGGAAATTTACTGCGCACAATACTGTACCTCTTTTATAGGTCATTATAAAAAACGCACTTTATGAATATTAAAATAACCGCTAGGGAATGGAAACTGTTTCCCCTACTCCTTGCTATGTGCCGATGAACACTGCTCGCCATTTCTTTTCTCTGGACTTTTAATCCCGATAAAGCTCTATTATAACAGACACTTTCCGTTAATACGATCTTTATTTACAATAATAATTCTCCATAATAATGACGAGCAAAAACGTTTCAGCTTTTATTACTTTCAAAATAATATAATGCTTACGTCTTGTATACATTTATTGTGTTCTCCATAATAGCCAATTATGGGTTTATTTTTTTTGCCCGAATAAGCTCAAATGTTTTCATGACCATTTCGTACCATAAGCAAATTATATAGCACGTCAATTATTATCTTAACTCCGAACGACGCGGCATGAGTTGTTAAAAGCTTCATTTTAAGCTGTCAATTAGAATTACTTCATACAACGCGTTTGGCATTTAAATATAAAAATAAAATACTTTGTTTTTTTTTCAGTTTATTAATGTAAACATTCACCAATTCTACCCATTATTGACAACCACACTACTCAATTTCTTGGAATTTCTATATATATGAACCAATTTAGAATTTTTGTTCTTGAATCACTAGAGCTTCACTAGAGACATCTATTGGTGAGATGAAAATAAGCTTTTTATTGAACAGAAACTCTTATATTAGTATGTGAGGTCCGAATGCTGGATTATAATCACATACATGAGAAACACCAGAAAATATCATTTTTATTTTTATTTTTTGACCAGTTAAATTTTTTACAACATTTTGACTGTTTCTAAATGTTTGTTCACAAATCTAGATTATCTCCAATTAAATGAGTTATTTTACATATTATTTAAAAAATAAAAATAGTGTGACACGTATGTGACACTTAAATATGTTATATGTTTTAAAATAAATAAATAAAAAACAAAATTAAGACTTCTGTCCTCTGTAAACATGTTTTTGCATTGTATTGTACATTGGACGAATGACAGTGATTTCTTATTATAGATTGTGAATTGGTGAATTGATGAGATGATTGATTCACCGATAAATTATCTTGTGAATATACCGCTTTACGGTTTGAAGGAGGGCTGTTTTGGAAGTTTGAATAAACAGCTTTTTTCAATATTCATGGTGTCTTGTCATGACCAATCGTGGTGTATATTTTTTGTGTGATGTGTTTCTGATCTCATTGTTCGATGTGTGTTGTTATGCTGGTAGGTGCTTTCTTGTGATTTGTGTTAACTGAAAGTCATAAATTAGGATTACCAAGTTTTTTGAGTATCATAATTTTTTATTTGTTTACTATGTTTTGTGTAGGATTCTATCTTGAAGCTTTGAGTGGTAATTGAATTATTGATTTTTGTGAAACATTAATACTTTTTCTTAATCTCAATCTAATAATCTCATAATGTAGAATAGACTGAAAAAAAACGTAGCCAATTCTTTTGGACAATTTTAAGGGTGTTACGTTTTATTTTTTAATATGTAAGTTTATTTATATATATTTATGTTTATATATATATATATATATATATATATATATATATATATATATATATATATATATATATATATAAATATATATATATATATATATATATATATATATATATATATATATATATATATATATATATATATATATATATATATATATATATATATATATATACATATATATATATATACATATATATATATATATATTAATATATATATATATATATATATATATATATATATATATATATATATATATATATATATATATATATATATATATATATATATATATATATATATATATATATATATATATATATATATATATATATATATATATATATATATATATATATATATATATATATATATATATATATATTTATACACATTAATATTATGAAGCCTAATCTGTTTAGTTTTCCATATCGACATTAAAACCATGATTTGCGACTTACTCGTATATTGTTCTCAGAGTTATAATTTGTTTTGCGAGTTGAAGACATTATTTATCGAAAAGTTCAAAGTCTCTTTTCGGGGAAAGCATTTTCAATTTCCGCCAGTCATAACTGAAAATAACAAATTGTGGTTTGATTGGTTATTCTTAAGTAATAAATCAACACACGGTTCACAAAATACAGATCATAATTTCGAATATTGGAAATTTGAGATAAAGGGTTATTGGGGTTTATAATTTGGTCGAAATGTCTATGTACGCTTTATGTTGTACGTTATAACCGAGTTTGACTTGATTAATTATTATGTAATATAATCAATACTTACAGAAACTGCGTATAATACAGCTGTATTATACGTAGTTTCTCCTTCTTCAAATAAAATTTTCTTCTTCAAAATAAGTTGCCAGTTGAACGTAGAATTCTCGATTTACATCCTTCCTCTTTACATTGAAAGTTGTCCCACCGCATTCTCGGATCTGAAACAGAAGCTTCTAGACATCCCAATAGACCCTGTTTTGCAAATAATTTTTGGTTTTTGTATTATGAACAACGTTATAAATTATAGAAAATGTAAAACAAAATTCTATCCCGATTTAACTGTGAATTTACATTTAATACCTCTAAATACAAATTTGTAAACCCACCACAATTTTCTCTGAGTAATTAACTTCTAATCTCTTTCACTGCCTACGTGAAAGGGATTAGTAGTTAGTTAGTTCAGTTTGTCAGCTAGACCGATTCCGACCCGACGTTAGCCAGTACACAAACGCCTCCACAGCCCCAGCCAGTACAGCAGACAGACATGTAGCAGGGCGTTCCACTTTACATTACAATTACTGAATTTACGTATGCTTTATATCAGTTTATCACTTCAGTGTGTTAGGACTTATGTATTCCGTGATTTTTAATGATGCCGTTGAAAACATCGCTCACTCCTTTCAAGAACGTCATAAATCAAAAATCGTCAATTTTCAGTTGTGCATTTTTTTAAAATGCCCACAAAATGTACTATATCCCAGCAAAAGTGGCATGATTTTAACTGAATATTACCTGCTACAGGGCAGAAAGTGTTGTTTGACATTTTGAAGAAAAGTTATTGTTTAATTATTTTTTTAAATATACTTAAAATTTTTCAAATGGAGAAAAAACCTTCAGGTTTTACCTAAAAAGATCTGTTGCAGTATAAAAAGTTCAATAAGTAGCTTGATATTTATTTTATATACATTGTGTTATATTTTTAAACTTTAAAAACGTTCTCCTGAAAAATCAATTTAATTTATTTATGACGTTCTTGAAAGTAGTAAGCGACGTGTTTTATTTGTATTTTTAACTATCTAAAGCCAGCTAGGCGTTGCTGTGGCTCAATTTGGTTAAACGTGAATGAAAAACAAGAGCATATAAGAACACGTGCTTATTTGAATGTTACGAATGTAATGAACGTTTTGTCAAATAGCAAACACTTGTATAATAGCACTTAATGAGTTTTGCTATTTTCAGGTACATAAGTATATAGAGGTTGATAGAGTAATAAAAAGAGAGGAAGTTAAGGAGCGAGACATTTTGTAAAATAAAACATAAATAATATTCTCAATATTATTAATATTTAAAGCATTTATTTTGTGGTTAGACATTTTTAATTAATTTTTTTTAATAAAAATGTTAATAATATTAGTATATAACCACTCACTGCGTGATAATATTAGTGTATAACCATTTAATCGGTAAGTGGTTATATACTTATATTATTAACATTTTTATAACAAAAAAAATAAGCATAAATAATAAGGCTGACGTATTTTGATACGGCATATTATTAATTAACGTTTAAAATTTTAAATAAAAATCTAATCTTCTTAATAAAGGATACGTGACGTAGTTGGGATCTATCTAAGTTAACTGCGCCACTGCACTGGTTCAATTCCCGCCAATCGCAAAATTAATTCATGAAACATTTATTTTCAATTCGTTTGAAATTAATTTATTTCTAAAAACCTCTTGAATACCAAATCTAAGGGCTGTTCGGAAAACATTTTTATTTAAAAACTAATTATAATAATAGTTTCCTAGAAACAGTAAACTTATCTAAGGGTTTCTTAAAAATACAGAATTAAAAATGTTTACAGAGGTAATTTTACGTATTTTTAATCAACTAATGTTCTAAAACTAAGTAATTGAGAAAAGATAATAAGTATTTATTATCTTAAAATTCAAAATTTTTCATAAATCCTCAACCAAAAATAGCTTCAATCTGTTAAAATGAAGATTTTGTTATTTTTTCGTTTTTTATTCTTAGCAAAGATTCTCCTTATACTTCTCGAAATAAAACATGAAGCGACTTGAGGTTTGTGATAAAAATAAATAAGTTCTTAAAAAATGATAAGTATGGTTGTAAATCATGGGTAGAATGGTAAATGTTACATGTGTATAAAATGATCACTAATACAATCCCTGTAAATATCCAGACTTTTATTTTCTTCTAAAAGTATGCTGAGATATCAAAATGTAAAAATAACATTTGAATTTAAATTCTTGAATTGAGCAACTCAAAGTACTTACGCATTTTACAAAAAACATATTTCCAATTTAAATTATTTTTTACAATTTGAAAAAAGATCGATGTTGGCATACCTTTGACATTTAAAATATAAAAATAATATCGTTATCTAAACATTACGTCAACAAAATATTGTTCAATAATAAATAAGTATTTTATACTAACAATCTGGAGAATTTGATACGAAAAATCTTCATAATTTTTTCATAATTATAAAAGATAAATAATTTTTCACGATGTCAAGACTATTAAGTATCTTCATCATTAAAAAATCTCTATATACAGTGAATAATATGCCATTTTGTTCCAAAATATTTTTGAGCCCATCAGTTATGTATTTAAGACCTATTCATTCTTCACCTCGGGTTTTTAAGGGTGACGGAGAAGACCGCGTATCCCCTTTCTCTATAGAAGGGATGAAAAAGCATTACGCGGTTATTCCAATGGTAGCCATCTGTATCGGGTCGGCAATTTTTGTAGCATGCTACTGTCTGTATGCGTTCAATGTGAGCACTGAAATTGCGACTACAAGAAGAGGACCCGATTTTGAAAGAATGGACCTGAAAAACCCTCCCTATTTAAAGTTGTATGATGTCAAACCGTACGAAGACAAATCACTACCGCACGTGGCAGAACTTTTACTCGAAATTGAAAAGGGTGAAAAGGAAATGATGAAGAAACAACAGAATTCCAAGTAACTCTAACAAAATTTATTCATTTTTAATTTAAATTACACTTGGTATATTTCAATATTTCTTAAAATCTATTGTGACACGTGTTTTGATGTATTCAGCATCATTTTCAAATAACGTTTGCATAAAATATTTTAAGCAATAATGGTGTTTATCAAGTGAAATTAAGATGAAAAGTGAAAAATTATAACCACAACGTGACATTTGAAACAAGTAATGAAAAAAGCTCATTCGATTTGAAAGAAAAGATTGAAGTCAACATAAAACCAAAAAGTTTTTCACTTTCTTGATTTGTAAAAGAGTTCATATACCCGCATTTGCGCAAAAAACAAATTCGTATTCAATATCTTACAGGAATTGAAAATGTATAAAAAACGGTTGAAAATAAAAACAAGATTTCATTAAAATATCGTTTACGTTAAAAAATGTATTTATTGTTGTAATATTTTAATAATATGCGAAGATTTATTAAATTATTCAATAAATGGAATGGCGTAAAAATTTTACTTTATTATATAACTAGTTGTATCCTACCACGCTTTGGTGTGGCTTAATCTGGTTAAATAGAAAAGAAATATAAAACACACTTTTCCAGTTTGTTGGTTTTCAAAATGCAGCAACGAAAATACTGGTATTTAAAATTATTATTATGACTTTAATCTATGAAACAACAACGCAATTAGAAACGTTGAAAATGCTAAGTGACAGCAACTGTAAAAAATATGCTTCAAAGAGCAATGTTGTGTATTACGTGAGTTGCTGTGGTTTCAAACTGATGGTGCTGCCACTACAGTAAAAAATATGTTTAAAAAAACATGTTTTTACCTGTCCCAGATGTATATACAAACACGCGCTTCTTTGAATGTAAAATTTTCCAAGCAATCGGTGAATAACTTTACTCCTTAAAATATTATCAATTTGCTGCTTTCAAATTGGTCTGTGTTGAATTTAATTTTGTGCTACTCTAGAAATTATTAATAAACTATTTGTATTGAATTATTTTAAGATAAATTGATTTTATTTTGAATGATTTACATGGAAAAATAAATATTTTAGAAAAAATATTTGGAAAAAACTATTTTACTCCATAAGTATATATTTTTTTTTAAATCACCATAAATATAATTACATTTGCAATGATATAATTTAGTATCTACTAAATAAACGGTTTGTAGTTTCTAATCAAATTGATATCATAATATCTAGCCTAGAAATTTACATATCATGTTAAAATTGGTCTTATTGAGATAACTATGACGAACTAATTATCGATAAAATTATTCTCAGTGGAGTTTACAAAATTTAAATCAGTTCCAATTGATAACACTTACTTAAAAAAATCACTAAAGAGAACAAGAAATAATGATTTTTTTTGATATTCAGCCTTGATATCTCAGATTACACAAATGAATAAAATGATATTATGTTTTTTCACAAATCTGGATTATCTCCACACTACTCAAATTCTCGGTAGTTCCATATGATCACCATTAGATGTCTCTAGTGAAGTTCTAGTGATTCAAGAACAATGTTTCAAAATTGGTTCATATTTATTGAACTTCCAAGAATTTGAGAAGTGTGGTTGTCAATAATGGGTAGAATTGGTGAATGTTACACTTGTGTTAAGTGTAACATTAACCAATTCTATCATCACTTAAACCAGCCCATGACGGTCGTCAGCCCCGTAAATGCCCAGACCTCCATATTCTTCTTCATCTTTGATGAGATGTCAAAAAATAATACATAAAATGATCACTTAATCCAGCTAAATGGCAGATCATAAGCCCGGAAATGCTAAGACTTTAAAAAGAAAATCATTCAATAATTTTTTTTTTAATATTTTTTGACATTTCATCAAAGATGAAGAAGAATATGGATGTCTGGGCATTTACGGGGCTGAAATTTATTCTTCTTCATCTTTGACGAGATGTCAAAAAATAATATGAAAATAACTCCTGTAATTGAAAATGATCGAGACTTTGTGAACAAGTATTTGGACACACTAAAAATATTGTAAAAAAAAAGTCAGAATATGGAAATAATAAAAAAATCATAACATTTTCCCGAATCATAATTTTTAAATATCTAAGTTTTGTTAAGTTTTCTCTTATTAATTTTCGGACAATTGGTCGTTGACATACTCGTACATTTAACCAAACATACATTTGACCATTTTTTGGTTTAATTTGATAAAATAAAATAAACCTTTATTTAAAGCGCAAAAATTTGGACTCTATCTTGAATGAGAATAAAAAAAAAAAAATGTTAAAATTAACCACTTACAATGAAACAAAATATCTGCCGAAATTTAACAGCATAATATTATGAGAAGATCTATGAAATATTCAGCAACGGTAATATTCGGGTTATTCCTGTTAAAATATTTCAACAAGCTCGATTATTTTATTTTTAATTATACCTTAAGTAAATTCAAATTACTCGGTGAATATACATATCATGTTTAAAGCAATGTTTCTATACTTAACCTTTTATATTTGGTTTTGTTTCGACCATCCCCCAAGGGTTGTAATTTACAAGGATTCGAGGGTCTTTTGGTAGGGATCAAACAAACCAAAACCTTTTACTTGATTGAATAAAATAAATAAATTCAATCAGACGAAAAGGAATAATTATTTGCTATGCGATGATGCGATGAATGAATGAATTAATAGTTGTTGAAATTAAGGTTATTCACCCTTTAATCAATATGTGGTTTAATCATGCTTATGTTTAAATATAAAAAAGGGAAATATATGAAAATAAACTTACCATTTTTAGATAATTTCACCATCAACATAAATATAAATGTATGCATAAAATTTACAAAATAACAAAATGAGTAACAGAAATAATGGTTAAATGATAAAAAAGGAAATCTAACATTCTATACAGTTGGATGTTAGTAAAAATATAAATGTACGTTTTATCAAAATCTTCTGGAATTATTCACAGAATGAATTGAAATTTTAATACAATGCTGCATTTGTAAAGTTGCGTGTTTTGTCAGATTGTAGATCCTTCTGTCATGAATAACGTCACCTAAGACATACCTTTGAATAATATTTTCTTTCTGCAACAACCATGAATTTTTAAGTCTTTCCACTAGATGTCTTTCGAGAAAAATCCATGGCGGTTGCCCAGTTCGCAATATTACCAGGTTCTCTGCATCCTATATGTCCATACCATCTCAATCAAATTAACTTCAAGTCTAGGTTTGATGATATTATGTAAATAAATGCTATTCAGTTATCTAGGCTAGTTATTTTTTAATGAGAGCTATGATACTGTTGTAATCGGTGCCTGGAAGTCCTAAACGTACTCCAAGCTCTTTATGGAGACTGTTATTTTCTATTACACTCCCGAGTACTTTAATCTCTTGACCCGGTTCCAAAGAACTGGTTATCTAACCCTGAAGGTTGTTGGGCATCACGCCACATATTGTTAAATAAAACATGAGTTTGAGAATCCTTAATTTTGAGACTCACGTGTTTAGAGTACCTGTTCAGCTCATGATTAATTGAAGACTCTGGCTGGCGTCATCGATTGCCACAGCATCATCTGCATACTCCGGTAGAAGAGGTTGTGAGTGGAGAAGAGGGTTTTTTCGCACTTTCATAGTAATGAATTATCAATAATGATTGCATATTATAAAATCCACATTGGTAAAGAGGGATGGTGCAAGGATATAAACAGATTTATCTGTGTTCTTATGTTCCCGATAGTTACCTAAGACAGCGTCGGTATAGATTGTTTCACATTCCTATATACAGGACCAACCTACCGATGGTTATGCCTGTAGGAAGAGCTACCGCCATGTTGAATAATATCGCACTGAATACTGATCTGTTCCACGTGTCTGAAGGAGTTTTCCAAAGCGGGATTCTGCTACATATTTATTAAGACTCTTCTTGCTTACTTTTTAATTTGTGTTTTTAATGTATACGCCTTAAATGCTAGTTTGTAATGTTTATATGAATTACTGAATAAATTGAATTAAATTTAATTGAATTACATCTGGATTCAATATAAGAAAGGTTAAAACATAGTTTAATAAAATTTAATCAAAAGTAATAATAATTGGTACCCCTAATACATGGGTCGGCAAAGTGTGGCTCGAGAACCGCATGCGGCTATTAGACCTTTTAAGTGCGACTCCGACACAAATATCTGCGGGAAGGCTTTTCAACTCTACGTATTCATGCAAACAGTCTTTTTGAAGCATAAACCTTATTAAAGCAAACTGAGAAATAGTCTTATTGACGAAAACTTGGAAACGTGCTTAAAATAACGACATACAAACCTCATTTGATACAATTTTCAAAGGAGATGTAAGGATATTATTTGCAATAAGTAGTGTTCTTATGGATACTTTACTTTAAAAAGAGTCTTTTATTAATTAATATTATCCTTATTAATTGTGAAATTAAGTTTAATTTGTCGTACTTTAATTTAATTGTAATTATTTTAAATCAGATAACTTGTAATTAAGTGAGGGTCTAAAATTATAATAACGGTGTATTAGAATTGCCAACAGACTGTATAGTAAAAAAAAAAAAACTAAACAAGATAACTCCCCTGCACCGAATAAAATAGGTTCTTAATTATTTTTTTACAAAAATGCTAATAATATTAGTATATAACCACTCACCGAGATTTTTATGTCTACCGGTTTCGAGACGTACCCGTCTCTTCGTCAAGACATAACGACATACATAACGTTTCCATACAGGACGTCTCGAAACTGGTAGACATAAAAATCTCGGTGAGTGGTTTTTAAACTAATATTATTAACATTTTTGTAAACAAATAAATAAGTAAAAATAACTAACCACAAAGTAAATGCTTTAAATATCAATAATATTGAGAATAAAAAAGGTTCCCAATAATTTATATTTTTTAAATTTATAACATGTCACTATCGAAAAAAAGAAGGAAAAAGTTCCTCTCCAAGCACAAGAGCAAAGTCTCTTTTTTGGAACGGCTCAGCGCAAATTTAATTAAAACATTGGATTAAGAAGAAATGTAATTTTTTTATTAAATTGTATAAAGATAATATAAACATTAAATACTAATTACAAAAAAAATATGCGTATTTGGCTATTTGGCTAATAAGCTTGCCGACCACTGCTCTAAATATTTAAAAAAACGACAAACAAAAAATTGATTTGATAATACCGAGTTACCGAAGTGAATCGTAAAATTTTCCTAGTTTGATATTAATTTCTGGTGACACTTTATATCAATGAAGTGTAAAATTATTCAATTATTTCTGCCTGAAATTGTTAAAGTTCCAGATACTTAGAGGAGACATTGATTTTACGATCTCGGTCCTATGAGAATTACGTCAGTGACTTTCGACGTATTTTATGATGTAATCGGCTCAACTGATTTTAGAAGCTAAAATCGATGAGTCTGTTTAATTTTTGGATGCGTTGTTAATGAAAGGTTTTTCCGGATAATGAATTTTCCATTCGACCTTTTTTAATGTAGTAAAATATAATTTAAATTCGAAAAAAATGATCGTTTTAAATATTGACAGCTAAATAAAAATTATTGACAACATTTTGAGTCCCTTTGTCCAAATACTCGTTCACAAATCTGGATTATCTCCAACTATAGGAGTTATTTTTTATATTATTTCTTGGCATCTCATCAATGATTAAGAAGAATATGGATCCATTTTTTCCGAGATTTCGGAAATCTGCTCAATAAAAAGCTTTTTTTTTAATCCAACCAACAGATGTCTCTAGTTATGTTTTAGTGATTCAAAAACAAGGTTTCTAAATTGGTTCAAGAATTTGAGAGTTGTGGTTGTCAATAATGGGTAGAATTGGTGAATGTTACACGTGTAATAGTGATCACTTAAACCAGCCTATGACGGTCATCAGCCCCGCAAATGCCCAGACTTCCATATTCTTCTTCATCTTTGATGAGTTTCTCATTTAGTCATATATTTGTCATCCAGTTATATATTTGTCATGAGTCATGTAATCATGGATGAATGGCCGAATGATACATTCTATTCCACATCAACTCACCTTTGTTATCTTATTTTTATTCCAAGCGTTCTTTGTATATTATGTTGCATAAGATACTGCATTGTATATAAGCAATAATATTAAATACCCAGACTTATTCGTTTTCATCTTTGATGAGGTGTCAATAAATATTATGAAAAATTATTGAACTTCAATTGATGATATTGTATTTTACAAAGATTATTAGCTTTGTCGTATGGTAATATACCATTTAACACTTTACTCGATTATTCCGATACCGGTAGTCATGAAGTAAGTAGTAAGTACTATTACACAAAGTGAACGATGAATGATAAGAAGGGGATGTTTTGTGAGACTGAAAAAAAACATGAATTTGCGAATCTGCGAAATTGTAAACTAATCTGTATCCACTCAAACGGTGACTGATTTGAATTACTAAGTACGTCTGCTACGGTCGAAATAGTAACGATTCCTGTCAATTTACATTCAATAAATGTTTCTAACAGATGCTCTGTGTAATTTGTTACAGAGGCAATATTGTTTTTGTATCCTAGAAACGAGAGAATTACGTAGATAGATTCGGTTAATATTCTGGTTTAGAATTCGATATTGGGATCACGTAGGGATGTGGCTTTATTGCTAAAGCGACATTTAATAAGAGGCATTCTGAGGCCTCCCGTTGATTTAGACTAATGGCTTGTGCAGTATTAAATAGTGAACGACGGTTAAAGAGTTCGTAGAACCGGCTGAATTTGAGATTGTGCGAATTAAATATTTTCAATTGGTCTGGGTATTTGTGATGTATTTTTCACATATTTCTTCCCTCTCTTTACTCTCCTAGCTGCAGAAAAGCTTCTTAAAGCAAGGGCTTTTCAGGTTATTCCTTTAGAACAAATGTCACTCACTCCTTTCAAGAACGTCATAAATCAAAAAACGTCAATTTTCAGCTGTGCATGTTTTCGGAATGTCCAAAAAATGTACTATATCCTAGCAAAAGAGGCATATTTTTAACTTAATATTTACCCGCTACAGGGCATAAAATGTTGTTTTGCATTTTGAAAAAAAAAGGAATCCAATGACATCCATATATACCATGTATCTATGAAAAAATAATGCGATTCTTTGTTAAATTATGGACAGAATGGTGAACGTTACGCAAGTAGATTAAATGATCAATTCAGCCAGCCAAATGTAATATCATTAATTCTAGAATGCTTAGATTTTCTTCTTGAAAGATAGGTCTCTTTAATTTTAAGAAATTGATACATCGCAGCACCACGCAGATTTTTTTTTGTATTTGTATGAAATAAACCAAATTATTGAAAAAACAACACGTATTCCATATATTTGAACTAATACGATGACTCATCGCATATCTTTATCAGATTACATTAATGAAATTCCCAATTAAGATGGGCATAATATATATGTTTCGACGGCTATCGCAGTGGTAGATCAAAATAGTGTATTTGGAAAGAAGCAGGTTAGTTACGATCGAGTAAAGATACCGTCCTCTTAATCTGCACAAAGATAGGTAGGTTAAAATTCTAAGAAGAATACAAGTTTTAGATGTAAACGAAAGGAAATTAGAAAAATATTATTAATCTTTTGATAATTGAAAGGTGAAATTAAATACTAAAATTAAAAAAATATTTTCCATCCAATATAACTGTATTTTTTTATTGCCATCTTTACTGACGAAAATTTTGTAAATTCAATCTACTTACGTAAGATGTCAAAAAGCCGTAGAAGTAACGTTTTTTTACATTCAATTTGATTACCTACGGAATCTTCCTGAATTATATTTTGACAGCTATTTGATTTGAAAAAGGTCTCCAAAATATAACCTTTATTTTACATTAACATTTAATTTACTTGTCAAATAATTCATTTAATTTTTATACTACTACTACTACTACTACCATCACGCCGTTTCCCCGCAGGGGTAGGCAGAGAGAGGGGTAGCTGACATACACTCCTCGCCTCGTTCACATCCATACATCTAGTCATACATGCCCTCCGATTACGCAGACTTTTGACACCGCCAGATTTTAGGTTCTGATTGATCTGATCGTGCCAAGTCTTTTCCGGTCGTCCTCGTTCTGTTTTCCCTCTCACATTCGCCACATATATTTTCTTCGTCATTCTCTCGCTATCCATTCGCTCCACATGTCCATACCACCGTAAAGAACTCTTCCTAATCTTTTCAATTAATCCTCGTTCACCCTTCATTTAATTTCATTAAGTTCAGTTTCATTTAATTTTTATATAAAAAATAATTCAACAATTTGTGGTAAGTCATAAAAGTTTTTTTTAAGAAAAAGTGGTATTTAACAAGCGAAATTTAAATAATTAATTATGTATTTTCGCTGAACAGATTAGTCTATATTACGGTTGAAGGCTAGTTAGCTACCTTTGCTCGTAACTCCCCTGCATGAATATTTAATATACATGTTTATGGGTTTTGAAAATATTAAATAATTTCTAGAAAATTAAACTTTTATTTTTTTTCTGTTTTTGCACTATCTATGTTTTTTAAATCTTAACACTTACATTTTTATAAATTCTCTGTCATGTTTTCGTTTTTAAAATTTGTTTTTTTGGTCTGACTTATGTAGAATGGGAAATAAACTAAGTATGGTTGGTCAGACATCGTAGTAAAAAAAACTTATATAACAGGTTAAAATGTTTCACTAAAAATATTATTTACATTTCGCTCACTCCTTTCAAGAACGTCATAAATCAAAATACTTGATTTTTCAGGAAAACGTTTTTAAAGTTTAAAAATATAATACAATGTATTAAAAATAAATACCAAGCCACTTATTGAACTTTTTACTGCGCAAGAGATCTTTTAAGGTAAAACCTGAAGAATATTTAGTATATTTAAAAAAATAATTAAACAATAACTTTTCTTCAAAATGCAAAAACAACACTTTCTGCCCTGTAGCGGGTAAATATTAAGTTAAAAATATGCCACTTTTGCTGGGATATAGTAAATTTTCTGGGCATTCCGAAAACATGCACAACTGAAAATCGACGATTTTAGATTTATGACGTTCTTGAAAGGAGTGAGCGATTTGTTAGTCATAATTTTTTGTTTGAATTAAAATACATAATTTAATGAAAATTATAACGTGGAATGTAAAGCATAAAAAACGTAATTTAATGAATATTATTACGTGGAATGAAAGCTAGAACATTTCATAAATTACTTTCTCATTAATTTTTGTGAGTTGGCATTTCCAGAATACATTCCAAGAGATGGCGAAATGATTTCCAGGATTTAAGGACTGAGTAAATCCAACCCTTCTCAGTTATTTAAGCCTTCTTCTTGCCAGGAGCAATTTATAACAAGCACCTTGCTAGGCAATGTGAATACACTCGTATATTATGTTGCTGTTTCTACTTGTTTTCTTACTTTTTCTTAGTTTATTTGTTCGAAGCATACAGCAGCTACACCCAACAAATGTACTTTACGAAGAACAACGAAGAAAACTCGCATTAATCTAAAAGAACTTTTTTAAATGCCATCCTGGTAAAATATAATAGGAAAAATGTAGTGGAACCATTTTATCTAGGAAAAGGTTTTATCACAATTATTTTCTGGAAACAAACTTGAGATGATAAATTAAAAGTCGCAAAAAGTCATGTATTTCACTTTCACATAATCCCGACTGAAAGAATATCTGTTAAATTGTATTGTAATAAAATTGATCTGGTTCAAACGAAATTTAACGGATAATCACAATAACCTCTTGATATTAAAGTTAATGTTGAAAAAAACACCATATTTAACTTTCAAAATATAATATCTATCAAAATATAATAGTGAAAGAATGACAATGAAAATAACATAACAATAATATAAAATTGATCTGGTTCACAGTTGTTAAAATAATTGCAACAAAATTTTGATGATAAATTTAAAGTTGCAATACACAATGTATTTTACTTTAACATTAGTGTTAAATAGCTGGTTTGAGTGTTCTTTAGAAACAAAATAAAAAGTTCACGCATTTGTTAACTCTTTTTCGTGTGTTCCAGACCTGTGTGTACCAGACCTGGGTGTAACAAACATCGATAGTAAGGTAGAGGAGTAAGGCAATTGAGATAGTATGGGCACATAGGACGCAGAAAAATTGGTCATGTTTATATATATATATATATATATATATATATATATATATATATATATATATATATATATATATATATATATATAAATATATATATATATATATTTATATATATATATATATATATATATATATATATATATATATATATATATATATATATATATATATATATATAAATATATATATATATATATATATATATATAAATATATATATATATATATATATATATATATATATATATATATATATATATATATATATATATATATATATATATATATATATATATATATAAAATACCATTTAGGTCCCTCGCACGTTTTTTAAACAGTTTCTAAGTTCTATTAGAAGAGTTTTCCATTCCTTTACGTCAGCATCACTAATATGTCATGCCTTTGGGTATGTCGATTATGGCTACCTCAAGAATAGGGCGTTTTGATCCCATGAGAAACCCAAATGTTGCGTGGGATAATAAAATTATTCTACTGTCTATATATTTTCCACGTTATCGTAAATGTCATTGTTCGGATGAAATGTTCTAAGTTTTGATGGTTAATCATAGCATAAATTAAGATTAATGTTATCATTTATATTTTATTACAAAGTCTTTGTTGAGAGTTTGGCATGTAACGCTGTCATAAATCATAAAACCATATGTATTACGTTTATAATATCATGAATAAACACTCAACACTTACTAAGGTACTTAGCGTTTCATAAATTATAACAACGTCTACATCGTTGGGTTAGTCTCATGTTCAAATTCAAAATTATGCATGAAATCGACGTGCCCTACGTAAAGTGCTCTTACTACATTTTCGTCGTTTTTGAGATATTCGGTGTATGTTATCAACTTACCGTTATCTACAAATATAAACAAACAATTTAAAAAAAATACATCTAGTTTTCAGGCGTATAAGACGCTACTTACATCGAATTTTCGAAATGAACTGAACTCCTAAAACGCAAACTACTTAATTTTGACAAAGCATAAAGTCTTAAAATGATTTAAAACATAAATTTATCATGTTTTTGAATGAATAATATACTAGCTTAGAATTTCAGAAAAAACCGTAAGTTCATAAGAAAGAATACGTTTAAAAAAATCTTCTAAGCTCTCTCCTGTAAAGTAACAGATTTGCAGATACTTTGTACAGAGTACTTTACGCAGGGGCCGTTGAAATTATCATTTCAGATTTGAGTCAGTTAATTTTCACAACATTTTTATGTGTCCTAATCATTGTTCATAAATCTGGGTTTCTCCATTAAGGAGCTTTTTTTACATTTTGTGATAAAACTGTATGTACGAGTTCCAAAAATTTGAGTAGCGTAGTTATTGACCATGAGAAGAATGGTGAATGTTACACGTGAGTAAAACGATCACTTTAACCAGCTTATTACATGCCATTAGTACTGTGAACACCCAGATTTTCATATTCTTTTTCACCCGTGTTGAGATGTGAAAATGCGATTATTCTTCAAACATAAGTAATACTTTAAAAGTAAAAATATTATATTATTTTGAGAAATAAAAAAACTTTGTGTTTTGATTCACTCACATTTTTATTAACCAACTAGTTTCGGCAACAACCTGTTGCCCTCTTCAGGGTTTAATTTATGACTAATTTAAGTCATAAATGAAACCATGAAGAGGGCTACAGGTTGTTGCCGAAACTAGTTGGTTAATAAAAATGTGAGTGGATCAAAACACAAAGTCTTTTTATTTCTCAAAATAATATGTCAATATGATCTACAAAGTAAATACTTTCAATATTCAAAACGTAAAAATATTACTCTGGACTGGTATCTGAAGCGGAGGCCAGTCACATTTCCATCATATGTTAATGATCAAGATAACACTGCGTTTATATGTAGCAGTGCCCTATGCACCATTAGGTGCGGATAAGGGTTTGAAGAAATAATACTTTAAATGTAAATGATCGAAATCATTCGTGGAGTTTAAGACTTTACGAGTTATTTTATTTTATTTTTCGCAATCGCAGGATAGATGAAAAAATATTAATATCAATGTGAGCGTCTCAGCATTTAGAGGGCTTATAACCTGTCGTCAGTTGGTAAATGGTCACCTCATAGACCTGTATATGTCCAGACTTCCATATTTATATCTCAAAATAAATCATCATCTGTAAAAATAGTAATGTAGATAACTCCAAAATTAATTAAATCCGGTATTTGTAAACAAAAAAATTGTACACACTCATTGAATTGTATGTATTTTAGTTTGATCCAGAATAAATGATAAAATAAAATCCTAAGTCAATATTATGAGAGCAAATAGCCTAAGGTATCTGACATATATATTTTAAAAGATTGTTATGTTGACATTTAACTAATAAATAATATTTACTATTAATGAGAAGATGTAACGGCTGAAAAAACAATCGGATATGGAATTACATGGTTTTCGATAAATGCTTTACTTTGCAAATACAAATAAAGGAAAAATAGGGGATGAGGGATTATCTACTGGTATGCGTACTTAAGTAAAAAAAAGTAGTGTTTAAAAAAAAAAACAAATTTTTGCTGTATTTTCTCATATGGTTGTTCCAATTTCCAATGAAATTCGTGAGATACAATTTTATTTGTCTGTTTTTTCCATTTTCTTTAAAAAATAACTTTTTGCAGTAAAAGGTAAATTTAAATGTCAAAATATACGTGAACACTTTCAACATGTATTTTTTGTATTATGATTAATATCAATTTATAGGAAAGGCAATTGAGATAATATGGGCATATAGGGCACAAAAATCCTAAGTGTATTGTGAATCAGGTAATCGCCATGGATTTTCCTCGATAGACAAAACAACATCTAGAAAAATACCATAAATTAATGCTACAGAACATATAAACAGGTCATGATTTTTTTCTGCATATTTTTGTTGTTAAAGCTTTGAAAAAGTGCTAAAAGTCTAGATCAGTGGTCTTCAACCTACATATTACCAGAAAGTAACGACAGAAATCATTATTTATTATCCAACAAATAATTCGATTTTTTCATTGAATTATTTATTCAATGAAAAAAACAGCAATTACAAAATAAAGGTGAAAAAATAGTATATTTTTTCACCTTTATTTTGTAATTGCTGTTTTTGAAAAATAGTATATAACACGGAATAATTTTAAGTACAGGTATTTTTTATGCTGTTTTCATTAAACGTGAAGTGACAACATTCCTTTACTAATGTGACATTGACAGTTCTCCTCAGTTTTTGCCTAAAAAATACATTTGATCTATTACCAGAATTGATTCCACGTGTTCTTGTCAGTACAATAAAATTCCCAAATGAATACAAATCGTGTGGAATTTCCAAAATTATATCATATTTTTTACATGGTCTCAAAAATTTGCCGACTACTGGTATAGATCTTTTACTAAATTAATTTTTACGCATTCCCAAATTTCTTGTTTAAATACCTTAAATTCCTAAAAAATAAGAACACTTTATCTTAGATAATTGCCAAAAGAATAAGTATGCTTTAAAAATAATTATGTTTTTAAAAATGAAATATTTAATACTAAAAAATCTAAAAATATGCCAGCTTTTGAATACCTGCCTTTTCCTCGGAAATATAAAATCCAATTCCTTTTACAATATTCAAAAGCTAAATCTTACACCCTCCCAAGCTCTTACAATTTACTGATTCTAAAAATAATTTTATACATAGGGCTCTTTTACTGTCATATTTAGAGCGTAAAATTTAGGGCAAAATTATGGTAGATGACGAAAAATATGGTGGTTTTGTTAAAAAGGGGTTTTGTCGTTTTCAATAATGAGAGCGGTCTGCGATGATTCGGTGCGGTCGAATATTTCAAACCATATGAGACATATTCAATGCAAATGATGAACAAAAATTACTAGATAAGTATTGAATGCTTCAGATATGTTACCGTTAATGATAGTGGCATTCCAACGTTCCAATGATAAAGAAAATGTCATAAAGAGTTTGAGTATAATTTTTGTGTCAGTGTGTCGTATTTAATTTTTAACATATTTTTTTATTGTTTTATTATTTTCTATTAGCTAATACTTTTCTAATTGATTACATAGTTAGCTAACTTTGATAGTTTTAATTTTTACCAGAAGATGAAAACATCTGTTAGTTTTCAAAACTAGTCGTATAAATAAATAAAACTCATGAAAGTGGTATGTTCAAGTGTTTCATTTTTAAAAAATAATAGAAATCAAATTTGCGATGCATATAAACCTGAAAAAATGTAATTAAATAAATTCGAAAAGTATTAGCTAAAAGAATATAATAAAACAATTAAATAATATGTAAAAATTTATAGTAAAAAAATATATACGACACACTGACACAAAAATTATACTCAAACTCCTTCCCATTTTTAAAAACCATTATTTTTTACGGATGTTATATTTGTTTCTAGCTTTACGTCATATTTCTTGTGGGAGCATATTTTATACATGTGAGCCTTTAAAAATTGAATGCCTTTAGGCAAAACAAGTTTTCATCTGTGGAAAATTTGTTTTACCTTCGCCTTTATTTCTGGTGCTTTTAGACTTATGAATGCCTTCTTAAATCATTTTTGTACGTCACAAAAACACTTTTCTTATGTATAATATATTGATCTGATGAAACAGCGATACGAATAAGCCTGAACTTTAAATTTAATTTAAAATGCTACTGAGATAGTTTTGTTACTTACAACATTTTTAGTGTGTCCAAATACTTGTTCACAAATCTGGATTATCTCCAATTATAGGAGTTATCTTTCATATTATTTTTGACATCTCATCAAAAATGAAGAAGTCAATGCAAAGTTTCTTTTCATCTCACCAATAGATGTCTCTAGTAAAGTTCTAGTGATTCAAGAACAAGGTTTCTTAATTGGTTAATATATATAGAGCAAAAATTAGAGTAGTGTGGTTTTTCAATAATGGGTAGAATTAGTGAATGTTACACGTGTGTAAAGTGATCATTTAAACCAGCCTATCACGGTCGTCAACTCCGTAAATGCCCAGACTTCCATATTATTCTTTATCTTTGATAAGATGTGAAAAAATAATATTAAAAATAACTCCTATAATTAGAGATAATTCAAATTTTTGAACAAGTATTTAGACACATTAATAATGATGTTAATGAAAATACTTTACGAAATTTATACTCCACGGTAAATAATTGGCCACAAAATTCTTCCATGAAACACGAGTCACCTTTCTGTACATTGACTATAAATACTGGAATATTAAATTTGTAGAGTAAATGCTACCCCAATGATAATATTTAAACAGTCCTATTGATGAAGATGATTTAAAGGATGTTTGTCTTACCCGGTTTCTTGTTCATTTGACAGTCCGGGTGGTTTAACAATGCATTAGATTTAGGATTTTAGGAAAACGGGGAGCTATGAAAATTGTTCTCGGATATTAATCAATTCTCGTTTTGTTCTCGTGTCAAGTCTTTGAACATGAAAGATGTCTTTTCACAATATGAATATTTTTTAAAATTATTTATATTATTATTATTATTATTACTGTCCATTAAGACCATAATTATTATTTTAATTATTATAGTCCGCCTCCGTAGTGTAATGGCACCTTTCTGGAGGTAACAGCACGCTCGGCTACCTTTCTGGAGGTCCTGGGTTCGATTCCCAGAGTGAGTATAAATAAATATAAGTGATTTTTTCACTCTAATATTTATTCAATATTACCCTGGACTGGTATCTAAAGCGGAGGGCTGATCACCTTTCCTTCGTGTGTTAACGATCAAGATAACACTGCGTTTATATAATGCAGTGCCCTATGCACAATTGAGGTACGGATAAAGGTTTGAATGATTAAATTATTATTATAATTTTTTTAATTATTTTTAATTTACATATTGTAGTCATATAGGAGAAAGCGACCAAGTGCTTTTTTTACAAAAACGTGATCATTGATTATTTGATATCTTGCTTGCTTAATATTGCCCTGAAAAAATCTCAAACGATTTTACTTGGAAGTATAATATATTGACTTGTTAAAAATTACTAACTTTATTTATGTTTATTTTCTTGCAAAGCAAAAGTGACTTAAATGGCCCTCCTGAAAATTTTATGTTTTGTTAGTTGGTCACTTTCTCCTGTACGACTACGATATAGAACTTCTTAAAATTTCAGTAGTGTGGTTGTCAATCATGGGTAGAATGGGTAAATGTGACACGTGCATAAAGTAATCATTTAAACCAGATTATGACGGTCGTAAGCCCTGTAAATGCCCAGACTTCCATATTCTTCTTCATCTATGTTGAGATGTCAGAAATTAATATCATTTCAGATTATTTAAATAATAAAACACCTATAAAATGACATTAATTGAGTTCTATTTCATTACACACGACTAGTTTCGAAAACTACTGATGTTTTCATCAATAGGTAATCACAAAAACTAACAAGTAAAAAAACATTCAAGTATATATAGAGAAGGGTAGGATAAAAACTAAAGAGGGGAGGTTAAAGGTTATTTTTTAAGACGAAACCCGGTCGCTGGTCAAATAAAAAAGTGGAAAAGCTAAAAATATTGGTTTTAATCTAATAATAAATTAAAAATGCAATTCCATCACGAAGTGTCAGTGGATAATATAAATCTACTAAATATTAAAATAATTGAGATTGTCGAAGGGCTTTTTTTTAAAACAAAAAAGGTCCCGGTACTCCTATAAACTCCCAGAAAAGCTCCTAAAACACACTAATAAAAATATATTAAAATATCATGTAAATATTCATAACAACACCATATTTTTTCATTTTGCAGATTAAGTAAAAACATTTTGTAATTATGTAACCACAAATATTGTTTCGTGTAAATAATTAAAAAAAAAAAAGCTCCGGAACGCAGCACGCCATTCCACCGCGTTACATGAAAAAAACCCTACTTATACGCGTAAGGAAATGAAACAATTACTACAAAAAAACGTCGAAGGAAATCTTAAATACCGGTTTTTAGATGTTAAAAAAAATTACGGAATTTATTTAATTTTTAATGTGACTTAAAATTAATTTTTAAGTACTTGTTTGTATAAATAAAGCTCTTTAAAATTGGAAAGAACAAATACATTAATATTGAGAGCAGATTTTAAAAAAAAATCCAAGACACGTGTAAGATACGTGGTAAGTAACCAAAACGTTCTTACCCTTATCCGCACCCAATGGTGCATTGGGCACTGCATCGTATTGACGCAGTGTTATCTAGATCGTTACTTACATGAAGGTAAAGTGATTACTCGTACGCCTCTGGGACCAGTCCAGATTAATATTAAATAAATATAAGAGTGTAAAATCACTAGTTTTTTATTACTCTCCCCTCCCGGGAATCGAACCTGGGACCTTCAGCATAGTAGCTAAACACGCTAACCATTACACCACGGAGGCGGAAAATGTAAACCAATGTTATAAAGTAGAGAAAATCTTTAAAAAAAGTTGAATAAAATTAAAAAAAATGAAAAACCCTGAAATTCATATCAATCCACTTCTGACATTTGATCTGTGGTTCTCAATCGGTTTCCGCAAATAGCACTCATTTTAAATATCCACCGCAAGGAATGGACTGGACTGTTTATTGCGACTAGAATAAATAAATAATACTCTCGGGTTGTGTATGTGGAAGCTGAAACTGTTTTCGCAACGAAGGAAAAGTCGTTAAAATGAAAAGAGAACCGTCTTATAAACAGAAATTGTGAAAAGAAAATAATTTTCGGAAAACCACTGCGAAGTAAATAATAAAAGATTTATAAATTTGAAAATAAACCGAAATGTATGCAAAGACGAGTTGATTAATGATATAAATAGAATCTGATCGGTGCGTATCTATTTAAAGGAAAGACTTACATATAAAACTCTCATTTGATGCAATAATGACATATCGCTCACTCCTTTCAACAAAGTCATAAATCAAAAAGCTTGATTTGTCAGGAGATCGTTTTATGTAATAAAAATAATTATCAAGCCACTTTTTAAACTTTTTACAGTACAACACATCTTCTTAGGTAAAACATAAATGTTTTACCCCATTTAAAAAATATTTAACATGTAAAAAATAATTAAACAATACCTTTTCTTTAAAATGCAAAAACAACACTTTCTGCCCAGTAGCGGGTAAATATAAAGGTAAAAATTAGCCGCTTTTGCTGGGATATTGTACATATTCTGGGCATTACAAAAACACGAACAACTGAAAATTGACGATTTTTGATATATGACGTTGTTGAAAGGAGTGAGCGATATAGAATTAATAAATTCGTAATCTAAAAATTTGTTTTGTAATATACTATTTTCCTTTCGCAGTAAAATAAGTAATTAAAATTTTTAAAGTGCGTAACAATAGATGTTCCATGTGAAGTTGTTGTGATTCAAGAAAAATGTTTCGAAATTGGTTCAAATATACAGAAATTCCAAAAATTTGAGTAGTATGGTTGTCAATCATGGGTAGAATTGATGAATGTTACACGTGTGTAAACCCACGGTCGAAAGTCCCCTAAATGCCCAGACCATTTTCTTCTTCATCTACGATGAGACGTCAAAAAATCATACGAAGTAATTTGGCCTTAAGAAATGAAAATGTTCTAGGTAACCCCAAATTGGTTAAACTTAAAAGAAAAAAATACAAGAGAGGAAAAAAGAACAAAGCAATTTAAAAATAAATTCAATTTACTGCTTCTGGTAAGATGGATATTTAAAGTTATTATTTTTTAAATTATATTTTTTATGAAAATAACAAGCCGTGGTTGTTAAATTAATTTATTCATAAGAAATAGAGGTAAAAAAATTCCTCGACTTCTTTTGAGAAGGACATTTAGAAGAGAAACAAAATAAATATGGCATACAGGTGATAAAACATACTCCAATAGGAACATTTTTAAAGTAACAAATTTCAAAGCATCAATTTATATATATTGTTTTGTCGAAAAGAGACGAACATAATAAACAACAAGGAATAAATTTATTTCATCCTAAATATTCATTTTTAAATCATAAAAAAAACTTCCATCATTTATTAATTTGGCATTAACAGCATTTCGAGTGTGTCCAAATACTAGTTCACAAATCTGAATTACCTCCAATTATAGGAGTATTTTTTATTTTATTTTTTGACATCTCAACAAAGATCACTTAAACCAGCCTATCACAGTCGTAAGCCCCGTAAATGCCCAAGCTTTCATATTTATTTTTATCTACGTTGAGATGCCAAAAAATAATTCGGCATTAATTTTATAAAACAAACACGATAATTTAAATATTAAAATCACACATATAACACCATTATTTAGTAAACACGACTAGTTTTGAGAACAACAGGTGTTCTCATCAACAGGTAGAAAAACGAAAAAAAACTGAACCAATAGTAGATATTATGAGAATATAATTAGTTTTCAAAACAAGTTATAATAGAACATAAATAAACTCAAAAGCCTATCATTTTTATATATTTGTAAATTATTGTTTTTATATATCGCTCACTCCTTTCAAGAACGTCATAAATAAAAAAAAACTTGATTTTTCAGGAGAACGTTTTAAAAGTTTGAAAATATAATATAATGTATTAAAAATAGATATCAAGCCACCTATTGAACTTTTTACTATGCAAAACATCTTTTTAGGTAATACTTGAAGGTTTTTTCTCCATTTGAAAAATATTTATATTATCAAAAAAATTAATTAAACAATACCTTTTCTTAAAAATGCAAAAACAACACTTTCTGCCCTATAGCGGGTAAATATTAAGTTAAAAATATGCCGCTTTTGCTGGGATACAGTACATTTTCTGGGCTTTTCGAAAACATGCACAACTGAAAATTGACGATTTTTGATTTATGACGTTCTTGAAAGGAGTGAACGATATGTTTAGAGGTACCTTTAACATATGTGTAAATATCTGTATTGATTATAAGGTATATGTTATATGAACACTTACTACTTTCTTTTGTATCGAGTTTTATACTTGTAAAAAAAATAGTATACATTACCTAAAACATTTTTCCATTATATTCAATGATGCATTTGTACGATTTTATAAAATGCGTATGCTCTACCTATTCTCGAAGATTAACTGTTGTGGTCACATCAGTAAAATTTGGACATTCACATTATAAGTTTTTAAAAAATTAAGTCTTAGTATAAGTATACCCATAAAAAAAATTGATAGTCAAATCCGAATATCGATATTCAATACAAAATACTCAATTTATTTGTGAATCTAAAAACTAAAAGGTGCGATTGAAGACAAAAATTCCAATTTTTAAATTTGATTACCAAAAGAAATAAAAATCATATGAAAAACCTTTAAAATATATTATTTATCGTATTATAAACTAAATTTGACTGATTTTAAACACCATCAAATACTATAATGAAATATTTGAGTGTTATATTGGATTTAAAATTAACCTCAAATACAAATTTTGAACATGTTTATACAAAAAAAAACTTATTAGATTAAGAAATAAGTTAAATAAAAATACTGCAGAACTCATTTATAAAACAATCGTTATTACACATATAGATTACCGCTCAACAATATTATTTTTGGAAAATGAAAAAAATATTAATAAATCAAAAATTATGCAAAATAAAATGATGAGAATAGTGTTCTATAGAAAAAAACGAGAGAAAAACTCAACTGGTTATCTATAAAAAAAGACTAAAATTAAATATGCTGATCTTTATACATATAAATTTTAAATGATGTAAATTAAATGTAAATAATAGTTTAAATAAATGTAGTATTAACTTATTAAAGAAATAAAAATAAATAATCCAATACCGCTGTAATCAGATGGAAAATGCAGCAGTTCCGTTCGCTTTTGTATCGGCGTCGCGGCGTCGAGATGGATGCGTTCATTCGGTACTGAACCGACGTCGGCGACGGTTGTGCCAACCCAATCTCAGAGCGAGTTTGTAAAGCGTCGCGTATACTACTTCGAAAAGTATCCACTCGATTTTTCCTGAAACTCTTCAGATTTCATGACAAATCATTTTCAGCGACTGAAAATGCATTCTGACATTGTATTTTTTATGACGTAATAAACGTAGTGTTTCGAATTCAATAAAACTAAATACATTTAAAAAAACTTATTTGAAAAAAAATGTAAATTGGTTTTTATGAAAAAAAAGTTCGACCAAAAACAATGTAAAAGTATCATTAATTTTATATGTACTAAAAAAATAAACAATTAAGTCTCGTAAAAAGTTTTTGTTTCGAATTTGTAAAATACGAATTAAAAATGTTATTGACAGTTTTGAAGTAATAATAAATTATAAATAAATTAAATCAATAAAATTAGTAACATTTTCCTAAAATGTGTTTTTAATTCTGTTTAAAGTGAAGAAAATCAATAAGGTAAGATTTTTTTATTAATATTAATTTCTTATGGATTAAAAAGCAACTTTTACATATCGCTCACTCTTTTCAACAACATCAAATATCAAAAAACTTGATTTTTTAGGAGATCGTTTTTAAGGTTTAAGAATAAAATAAAATGTTTTAAAAATAAATATCAAGCCACTTATGAACTTTTTTCTATGCAACAGATCTTTTGAGGTAAAACCAGAAGGTTTTACCTCTATTTGAAAAATATTTAGTATATTTAAAAAAATAATTAAACAACACTTTTTCTTCAAAATGCAGAAACAACACTCCTGTCCTGTAGCGGGTAAATATTTAGTAAAAAATATGCTACTTTTGCTAGGATAAAGTACATTTTCTGGACATTTTGAAAACATGCACAAATGAAAATTGATGATTTTTGATTTATGACGTTGCTGAAAAGAGTGAGTTAAATAGTCTTTTAATTCAATTATAGCAAGAAATGTATACCGAAAACAAAAATAAACACATCTCTATAAATTTAATAGGTTTGTCAATATCAATTTTCATTATTAACACCAGTTTATGATACGTTCAAGGCATTTTTACGACCTAAAGATAATGGATTCAGTGAAAATATGGATTTTTCTTGTATGGTCTAGCATAAAAATCTGTTAAAGTTAGTAAAACCATTTAACGATTATTTTTGATACAGAGCTAAAATAAAGCTTTGGGGAATAGAAAATAAAAAGTTGTGGAAATAATTTCGAAAGCTTTCAGAATCGTTTTGCTAACATTCTGTAATGAAGGATCAGTATTTATTTGCACATTTTAAAAGAAAATATTCGTCATTATAAATAAAAGTATAAAAGTTAATTTATTCAAAATGGTTTTAAATGAAATACGATTTGAAATATGAGCGACAGGTAAAACCATTCTTATGTTTGAAAAACTGATTTTTATGGAAAATAAAAATTTCATTTAAAATGTAATATGCGTTCAAGGTACCAATTGCTTTACAATTTCGGAAAAAACATACAACATTTTATTTTCTTTGTATTCAGTCGCATTCAAATGCGACTGAATTATATAAACTTGAAAAAGGGTTATCGCTTATTTGAAATCAGTTAATGGTTTTGTCTTTTGAGTACTTCTTCTGTAAACTCAAAACAAATGGATTAATTTGTAAATTTGCAGTAGAATTAATGATATTTTTACCATAAATAAACTCTAATCAAATATTTGCAAATTGTTAAATGTGAAGGGTCATTTTTTATTTCCCATAAAAAGTATAATAAACTGAACAATAAATAACGGGAAGTGTTTTGAAATAGTGCCTAAATTTTATGTTTTATGAATAATATGAATATAATTGAATTGTCCATTTAAGGTATTCGTGTACTTAAAAATGTAAATTGAATGAAGGGGTTGTTTTTTCTTGTTTTCTTTTTAATTCGTTATTATTATTTTTAAATTCAACATTTGACATAAAATTTTAAACATTGTTACAGTGTGTCTCAACTATATTACCTTGAAATTTCTACTCGAGAGTCCGTCGCACCAATAACGGGAATACATCCCAATGACTCTACATTTAGCGACGCATTTAAAATAAAAACACGAATAAGGAGTCAAACTAGCTTACAAATCATCACTCCGCTTTCTCGCAAGGGTAGGCAGAGAGGCAAAAACGCCACACCAATCTGTCTTTGCAAATGACTTCGCCTCTTCCACATTCAATCGTCTCCTTTTTTTAGGGATCAACTGTATTAATTTTTTATGACCTATACACATCAACTATCATTTACAAGACACATAAACTTAATATGCTTTAAATCCTTTTTCACAATTGGCAAGAAGAATTTTCTAAGGTAACTAATAAATATTTAAAAATAAAAGGATCTTCTTAAATGTGCATACCCGGCTCGATTATTCCGACTGAATATTACTTCGTCTTCTTCTGTTCCTATTTCCAACAACATTCGTGAGTTAGGGAGGATTAAGGAATATTACATAAAAAGTGTCCGATGTGTGATAGATGTTTGAATAGTGAAATAAGGAAGGAATGCAAAGCTGAGACAAGCATTATCGATAAAATTAAGAAAGGTGTGTTGAGATGGTTTAGACATGTAGAACGAATGAGTGAGGAAAGAACGGTAAAACAAATTAATGAGGTGAATTTAATTGGAAAAAGAAGCAGAGGAAGACCGAGAAAAACTTGGCACGGTCAGGTATGCCAAATACTTGAAAGTGGTCAGGTTAGGAGTCGAGACAGTCGGCGGGTATGTATGAGGAGATGCATGTACGTGGAAAACGCGAAGAATGTTTGCAAAGACTGTTTGAATGTTTGCAGTTGTGTGGCGTTCTATTCTCTCTGCCTACCCCTGCGGGAAACAGCGTGATGGTTAGTTAGTTAGTAAGTTAGTGTACTTTGTACTATATACATCTCACGAATGTGTGTCTTCCTGAGTATTGTGTCCCACGAAGGGTTAATAAAGTCATATTATTTTTTGACATCTCATCAAAGATGAAGAAGAATATGGAAGTCAGGGCATTTACGGGGCTGACGACCGTCATAGGTTGGTTTAAGTGATCACTTTACACATGTGTAACGTTCACCAATTCTACCCATTATTGACAACAACACTACTCAAATTCTTGGATGCTCTATATATATGAACCAATTTAGAAACCTCGTTTTTAGTAAAGTTCTAGTGATTCAAGAACTAAATTGGTTCATATAATATATCAAGAACATTTTAGTAGTGTGGATGTCAATAATGGGTAGAATTGGTTAATTCACCGTGTGTTAAGTGATCACTTAAACCAGCCTATGACGGTCGTCAACCCCGTAAATGCCGAGACTTCCATATTCTTCTTCAACTTTGATGAGATGTCAAAAAATAATCTGAAAATAACACCTGTAATTGGAGATAATCCAAATTTTGTGAACAAGTATTTGGACACACTCAAAATGTTGTGGTTATACAAGTGTTAAATTTTTTTATAAATAGTCTAAAAAATATTTATGAATACCAGTATTTTTGTAAAGTATTAAAGCGATTAAATTTACTTTCATGTTTTACTAGTGGAGTATTAAGTTCTGTATTTTTTGAGTAATTTAAATCTATAATTTAATATAACATAAAGAGTGTACTTTTTACTATATACATCTTTTGAATGTGTGTCTTCCTGAGTATTGTATTCCACGAAGGGTTAAAAAGGTTTTTTTTTAAAAATATAAAATCACCCTAATAGTTAAAGCAATTTCCTTGATCTTATCAATAAAACTGCTATTAGATGGTAACCCTGATTACAATACGATTGAAGAAATGATGGCTTTCAACGCAATCTTCGTAACTGCCGCATTTGAACAGCATTTAACCCAGTTTTATCAATCTGCTACCGTCTATCCGGTATCAAACGATATCCATTTATAATGCCTCCGTGGTGTAATGGTCAGCATGTTTAGCTACCGTGCTGGAGGTCCCGGGTTCGATCCCCAAGGGGGGTGAAAATAAATATTAGTGATAATTAAATAATATATTAAAATGTAACTTTATTTTAAAATCAGTATAAATATTTTATTATAACTTAATTATAATGTCTACCGGTTTTGAAGCTAACCGCTTCTTTATCAAGACTGATTAATACTGATTAATCAGTCTTGATAAAGAAGCGGTTAGCTTCGAAACCGGTAGACATTATAATTTAGTTATAATAAAATATTTATAGTGATTTTAAAATCAAGTTGCATTTTAATTATAATATGGAAAATCACAGAGTTAGAGCTTTAAATATAAATTAAAAAAAATATAAATATTAGTGATTTAACACTGTAATATTTATTTAATATTACCCTGGACTGATTCCTGAAGCGCATGAGTGATCACCTTGCCTTCATGCAAGTAATTATCAAGATAACACTGCGTCAATTCGATAAAGTGCCCTATGCACCGTTGGATGCGGATACGGGTTAAAAGTAATAATCCATTTATAATCTTTAGAGCACCGACGAGATCGGGCAATTGTTCAATATATGACGTATTATTCGAGTATTTTCCTTCTTAAATTCTTCAATTTTAATGCCTCTTGCTTACTGACGATGCTGTGTATAAAGCTGAAATCTCGAGTTTGTCTCAAGCGTTCAAAACAGAATCCGTTCAGCCGCGGTCATGAATATTTTTTTTGTTTGTAAGAATATGCATTTAATATTTATTAAAAATTTACAACCTTTCAACTACTCTTTTCTTTTCAAAACAATGTAATTATTTCGAAGAAAAACTTATTTTTCAATGCAAAAATGGCGTTTTAAGAAAAACATTAATTAACGTAAAATGTTACCTGGATTTAAAGAAAATTTGAATATATTTTAATATTAAAAAAAATATTACCTTTCAATAAAACTTTTCTTTACAAAACCATGTAATTATTTCGGAGAAAAACTTTTTTTCACTGCAAAAACGGTGTTTTAAAAAAAAGATCAATGACGTATAATGTAACCTGGATTTAGAGAAAATTAAGCTGCAACTTAACGAATATCGGGCCTTTAGCAACATGGTAATTGAACGGTAGCCAAACATCCTAATCACCATACTGCGGAGATGGACCAGAAAAACTACAATTTAAAAAAAAATCTCTCAAATAAAGACAAGTATTTTTTAACTATATATGAACGGTTTGGTTTGGTTTGGACGTGTAGAACGAATGAGTAAGGAAAGAAGGGTAAAATAAATTTATAAGTAAGTGGAAAAAAGAGCATAGGAAAACCGAGAAAAACATGCCACGATCAGGTATGCCAAATACTTGAAAGTGGTCAGGTTAGGAGTCGTAACGATCGGCGGGTATGTATGAGGAGATGCATGAACGTAGAAGAGGCGAAGAATGTTTGCAAAGACATAGTGGTGTGGCGTTCTATTCTCTCTGCCTACCCCAGCGGGGAAGCGGCGTGATGGTTAGTTAGTTAGTTAGTTATTTTAAAACTATGATTACAACAAAAAAATCAATTATTTTGACATAAATCCATAATCAAAAATTGAAGTGATGCGATATCCAAGGTGTCGTTATGTGGGAATAAAAACAAAGAAGATAATGGTATGCAAATGTGAGGAGAATCATCGAGACTCCCCAATATTGCAATGCTCGTCCAACTCCAAGGTAGATTACATCCGAGTAGACCACTAAAAAATGGATTGACAGCTAGGAATCAACATCGCAGGAGGCTTATCCCTCTGATATACAGGCTACAAGGCCTACACCATGCAGAAAAAGAAAAAGAAGAAACAATAATTTTATGAAATATATACATGCATATGAACACACACACACACACACACACAAAACAAACGAAATAATGTATTTTTTTTTTAATTATACAATTTTAATGAAATAAGAAAATTAGTAAAACGCAGAGGGTTCCAAAGTTTTCATTCACTTAACTTAAAGTTAGTAAAGTAAGAAAAAAGGTCGCTAAAAATTTAACATCAACTCAGATAATGGAGAAAAATAAAACTAAATTGGTATGTGGAAAAATCCAACATTCTAAAGAAAATGCTATCACAAAACGAGGAAAGGCTATATTATACGTACATAATAAAATTACAAGGAACATTCAATGAATATTTTCGTATGTTTTTATTGCCTCGCGAATAAATAAGGATTTGAATGAAAAGTTCAACGAGAAATGGGAAAAAATACTACTTGGATTATTTAGGAATTCCAAAAAGTGAAATAATAAAAATATTTCAAGAGATTTGTTTTTTTTTTACTAAAGCGAAATCCTTCATTACCATTTCGTAAAAAAATGATAGATAACTAACTAACCAACTAAATTATTTTTTGACATCTCATCAAAGATGAAGAAGAATATGGAAGTCTGGGCATTTACGGGGCTGACGACCGTCATAGGCTAGTTTAAATGATCACTTTACACAGGTGTAACATTCACCAATTCTACCCATTATTGACAACCACACACCAGTAGTGTGGTTGTCAATAATGGGTAGAATTGGTGAATGTTACACGTGTGTAAAGTGATCACTTAAACCAGCCTATGACGGTCGTCAGCCCCGTAAATGCCCAGACTTCCATATTCTTCTTCATCTTTGATGAGATGTCAAAAAATAATGTGAAAATAACTCCTGTAATTGGAGATAATGATGTTGTGAACAAGTATTTGGACACACTCAAAATGTTGTTAACCAACTAAACATCACGTCACTTGCCCACAGGGGTAGTGTAATAGTAGGTATTATACAATGCCACACCAATTTTTATTTGCTAACAATCATTGCCTCTTTCACATTCATGCATTTTCTCATACTCGACGATTATTTCGACTCCTGACCCGATCGCTTTCAAGTATTCTCATTTAAAAGCTTCTTTTATCTCATTGTAAATGTCTCAAGTGAATTCAAGCAATTTTCATCATGTTTTGAATTCGAACAATTTAAATAGAAGTTCCAAAAATTTAAGTAGTGATATTCACCAATTCTACCAATCATGGGTAGAATTGGTGAATATTAAGCGTGTGTAAATTAATCACTTAAACCAGTCTATGACGGTCGTCAGCTCCGTAAATGCCTAGACTTCCATATTCTTCTTCATGTATGTTGAGATATAAAAAAAACAGTACAATTAGAAAAGTATTAACGATAATTTACACATTCAAAATATTAAAATTAATCCTCATTTTTCATTTGAAAAGCTTTGAAATTAAGCTTAGTTATTATAAATTAAAATTTAGAAAAATAAAATAAAATGGAATATTTTCATTTAAATATCAACAACCTCAAATATTAGTTTTCTACGAACTTTTTAAACCTTCTTCACGCTATAAAAGATAAGTGTTTACGTGAGTATTGATTTAAATATATGTATTTCCCGAGTAATGCCAGTGTCTGGATGTTGCTGCCTTTGATCAGTAGACGGGATGTGTAATGAAATGAGCATAAATATATAGGCATATCTTGCTGGAGGCTACCCATTGAGAGCAAAATGAGTTTTACGTCCAATCACCAATGATATTGTATCATATTTCGTCTCATATCACATTTTCGATGTGATGCTGTTAGAAAAATAGGAATATATGTACGTAATATGATATTTATTCTCTGCTGGAAAATGCGTAAGTGTTTTTGTAAAAAAAGGGTCACTACGCCAACGTCCAGTGTATCATTTTACTCTAGAGTGTAGTGTAGTGACTATGTAAAATTATACACTGGAGTTTTTTTCTTACTAAAAATATACACTTATCTTGTTTGGTAACTTCGCCTAACATAGTCCAGTGTATAATTTTATTTGGTTACTACGTTTACCAAAATCCAGTGTATAATTTTATTTGATCACTACGATAACCAAAGTCCAGTGTAAAATTTTATTTAGTAGCTACATACGTCTAACATGGTCCAGTGAATAATTTTATTTGGTGATTACGCTTAAGATAGTCCAACCTACAATTTGATTAGTTTATTATGCCTACCAAAGTCCGCTGCAAAATTTTATTAAGTCATTACGCCTCACATGATCCACCGTACAGTTGAATCTAACACAGTGATTACGTCTAACGAAGTCCACTGAATTTTTTATTTAGTTATTATGTCTAAAATAGTCCACTGTACAATTTTATTAAGTCGTTCTGCCTGATCTAGTCCAGTGAATAATTTTATCAACAACGAAAATTAATTTTACGGTAAATAATTATAAAATTAAACTAATGAGGGTGCTCAACAACATTTCTCAACACAGGTCCCTCAAAATCATTATATAGAAATCAATGTATGTACAAGGCTTGCGACCCTGTTGGGTTAAAGACTAGTTTAAATTATTATTTTATAGACTGTGTAACATTCACCATGTTAACCATAAAAACAATATCCTTCTCAATCGTCTTCGGCCCTATGTTCTGCCTCCCAATATGATTACTAATTCAATAAATGAAATAAATCCTTTATAATATAATAACGTAAAACTTACTATTGATACAACCCTTTTTTTGACAGCTTCAAACCGCATATTAAAAAAAATAATCACAGACTCTTAACGTTTTTATAAACAATAACTATCTACGTTTTGATTGCTGCTTTTTTCGACGAATTTAAAATGAACCCCAAACTGTTAATCATTTATTGTAAAAAATGTTTTTCGACAAAGTTTTTAATGAAAAATTCCAGATTAGTTGAAATTTGTTTAATTTTTTACTGAAATAACGAGAAGTAAACCGTAGAGACAAATTTTGACACTATTTTTTAGCTTATTTATTTCACACAGGCGGAAGCGTAACACAATGCAGTATTGAAGCTTTTAAAAATCATTTCACAAAGCTGGATTTTCAGTTACTGAAAACAATTTATAGTCCTTCTGCGAGTAGTAATCGGGACAAACACGTTTTAGTTTATGTATTATACTTTGTGTTCATTCGATCGTACCATCAGGAATTTCAATATAACCGGGTGACTTGCCTTTCGATTTATGGTTATGGGTTTTAGCTTAAGGTTAAAAGGCGTATGCAACAAACTGCTGTCTTTTCAAGGTCCACAGATTGTGACGAAGGTCAGTAATTCTATAAAATGTAAGAGTTTTTAAAGTTGCTACATTCTTTCTACAGACTGTCAATTTGACAGTTGACAATTGATTTCGTAAAAAATTTATTTTAATAATCTGATATATATAGCTAACAATCAAATAAACTTAAGTCGAAGTCCCATTTTTAATATTTCTCCCATAAAATCAAACCCAACCTAAACAGAGTAATCCCCTTTCTTGCTCTTACCCCTCCTTAAAACACCATTACCCCCACCCCTATCTTTTAGAAACTCAACCATTTGTACACTGTTTCTTTAAATATATATTTGTTTATATATAAAGAAACAGTTATATAAATTAAACCCTGAAGAGGGCAACAGGTTGTTGCCGAAACTAGTTGGTTAATTAAAATGTGAGTAGATCAAAACACAAAATATTTTTATTTCTCGAAATAATATATCAATATGATCCACAAAGTTAATGCTTTCAACATTAAAAACACAATCTGATATATTACCAAACCATAATATTAAACAATGCTTTTCATATACAAAATAAATCCATTTATCAATCAACCATTAAAAATTATCAGCGGGCATATATGAGGAAATTTATAAATCTGAAAGAAATCTAAAAATGTTTGCAAAGTCAGATTTGTGTGGCTTTCTATTCTCTTTGCTTTGCCTTGCAAAAAGCGGCGTCATGAGTTTTTATGACTTTTATTATATCCATGGAAGTATTTTAAAATATTGGTATATTTCCAATTCAATCAACCAAAAAAAGAGAGAATCCTACACATGTATTCCTATTAAAATTGACTCCTGAATGTACATTAAAATAGGGCAGAATTTAAATAATCATGAAAATACATGAATTGATTTTATTCCTGGAACGAGCGTTTAACAAGAAATTTAATTATCTGGAATATTCGATCATATGGCTTACTTCACTGTTCTCTTAACGTCTTCAATTATATCAGAACGTAGATTGTCATAATTGTTCTTAACAATTGAATACGTTATTTTAGGTTATTTCCTGTTATATTTGAGATAATAACGTTTCGGCACTATTGTAATAGCCTTCATCAGGGCGTCGCACTGTGGAGTGTGCGAAATTATTCTATGAAATTTTATGGCAAAAAATGTTTTGAAAGTGAAAAAAATCATTTTTTGATATTTGTACTCTTAATTTAACGCTTATACAACACTTCATAGTGTAATTTATGTTCTTTGATTTGAAAACAGCATTGACGCGTCGATGCTGAATTACTAAAATTATTAAATGAAAATACATCAAACCAATGATAAATGAGGCCAAAATATATAAATTGAGTCAACAAAACATCTTTTGATAAATAAGTATTGCATAATATCCTAATATTGCATAGGGTACTGCATTGTATGAGCGCAGTGTTATTTTGATCGTCAATTACATGAAGGAGAGGTGATCAGACGTTAGTAAGAAATAGTGGTATTTACCAAGTAAAATAAAAAAAAAATACAATATTTATTTCAGATGTGATGATAAAATTATGATTTTGAATCGTTCACATAACTTAAGAAATTTTAATTGTATCATTTCAGATTATGGGTGGAATTAAAAATGTAACCTAGTGTACAAAATGTTCATTTAAACCATCCAATGGAAATCGGAAGTCAATCCTTGTAAATACCAATACTTCCATATTCCTAACTTAATATACCATTTCATATTATTTTTTGACATCTCATCAAAGACGAAGAATAATATGGAAGTCTGGGCATTTACGAAGCTGACAACCGTCATAGGCAGGTTTAAGTGATCACTTTTTATACACATGTAACATTCACCAATTCTACCCATTTAAAAAAATATTGGACAGCTTTGCATTTAGTAAAATTATATATTAAAGAAATAGTTACATTAAAAAAAAGCTAATTACACAATTCCACATTTATGTTAAAATAACGATAAAAAATAAAATAAAAAAGTGGGAGTGTGTGTGTGTGAGGAAGGGAGTAAAAGGGTGAGGGTATGGTGTAAATAATGGATTTTGCAAGAAGGAGAATTATTATTGACAACCACAATACTCAAATTCTTGGAAGTTCTATATATTTGAACTAATTTTGAAACATTATTTTAAATGCCCAGAGTTCCATGTTCTTCTTCATCTTTGATGAGATGTCAAAAAATATTATGAAGATAACTCCTGTAATTGGAGAAAATCCAAATTTTGTGAACAAGTAATTGGAAACACTCAAAATGTTGCAAATACCATTTCATATTAGTAAATGAAATAAATTAAAACTTTATTTTGCAAAATGTTTAACATTTTCTACTTCCCTTTACTACACTTCGAAAATACGTTACGGAAATCAAACATTATTATTACAATAAATTATGCGTATCACTGCTTTAATGGTTTTGATTGAAAGGCTTCAATATGAAATTGATCGATTTAGGGGTAGATTCCTTACAATATTATTCTTAGTCATAAATGTATTTTCACTCAATTAGGTAACCTTATTATTCGGAAAATGTGAATGTGTGTATATTGATTTCCTATGTGCAATTGATAAGGGGTATTTTCACAATTAAAAAAAGAATATTACACACCAGTAAAACGTGGGTTAGTTTATAAATACTGTATATTGAAAAAGTAAGGAAATAATAAAAGAGGAAGGAAATAAAGTCAAATTTTCAATTGAATTCATTGATTAATTCCCACACCATTTTAAGTTTGCATAAAGGCTAATGATTTGTGATAAGTAAGTTATGTAGTTTTAACTAACTAACTAACCATCACGCCGCTTCCCCGCAGGGGTAGGCAGAGAGAATCGAACGCCACACCGCTCTGTCTTTGCAAACATTCTTCGCCTCTTACACGTTCATGCATCTCCTCATACATACCCGCCGATTATTATGACTTACCTAACCTAACCTAACCTAACCTAACCTAACCTGACCACTTTCAAGTATTTGGCATACCTGATGGTATTTGGCATACCTGGTATTTGGCATACCTGGAAGAGCTTATGATTTGTGATAAGTCAGTTATAGTAATTATATTGATTAATGCTGACACCATTTTAAGTTTATGGAAAGGATTATGATTTGTGATAAGTCAATTAAAAATTTTACTTTGATTTATTTTGTCATCACTTTAAGTTTAAAGAAAGGCTTATGATTTGTGATAAGTCAGTTATAGTTTTTATTTTGGTTAATCCTAAAACAATTTTAAAATTATAGAAATACTTGTGATTTGTGATTTGTGAGTAGTAGTTTTTTGTGTTAAGGGTTTGTATTCACTATAAATTAATGGATGCCGTAAACGCTCGGACGACGTTAACATATTTCCAAAACGAAATTGTTACACCAAAAGCTACAACTCTAAGCTTAACATATATCTTATTCAGACACGATTGTTTTTAGCTGCCGTTCTCATTATTTGTTTATTTTAGCACTTAGTGTCGAAAATGAATTTTATTTTCTGTCATTTTGAGTTTCACCCTTTTTGTTGATAAAGTGCTTGTAAACTTGCCTGAGCTGAAATAGAGTGTCCTTTTAATAATAATGAAATTCTAACAAAGTTAAAGCAAGATACAAGATTTGAAAAAAAAAATGCGACAAAATTTTTCGTCGACAGAATAAAATTGATATAATGTTTTAACATCGATTTTTATAATGTTGATCAAAAAAGGAATAATAAAAAAATCAATGTTTTACTTAGTATTTTTAACTTTCTGTTGTTTTCAGTTTTAAAATAGTTTTAGATTAATTTTTAATTAATGTTTTACTAAGCAAATACCACTATTTCTTAAAATCTACTGTGACGCATGTTAAGATGCATTCCGCATCATTTTCAAACACCGATTTACCAACGGTGTTGGAAAATGATGCGGAATGCATCAAAACACGTGTTACAGTAGATTTTAAGAAATAGTAATATTTAATAAGTAAAAAAAGAAATAAAAATGGATGAATTTTACCACAAAGTGACTGCCGAATCAATTCATAAAAAAATACGATTTCTTATATCCTTTTTAAATATTCTAGAGCAGTGGTTCTTAAACTGTTGCTCCGCGAGCTTGTTACATCGCCCAATCCTTTCAAGAACGTCATAAATAAAAAAACTTGATTTTTCAGGAGAACGTTTTTTAAGTTTAAAAATATAATACAATGTATTAAAAATAAATATCGAGCCACTCATTGAACTTTTTACTGTACAACTGATCTTTTTAGATTAGACCTGAAGGTTTTTTCTCTATTTGAAAAATAACTAGTTTATTTAAAAAAAATAACGATACATTTTCTTCAAAATGCAAAAACAGGACTTTCTGCCCTGTAGCGAGTAAATATTAAGTTAAAAATATGCACATTTTGCTGGGATATAAAACATTTTCTGGGCATTCCAAAAACATGCACAACTGAAAATTGACGATTTTCGATTTATGACGTTCTTGAAAGAAGTGAGTGACATGTGCTCCGTTAGATTATGAAAACCAAAATTTTATGTTGGTTAATTTACTGTGCGATTTGAGTTTCAAATCAAGGTTGAACTCTCAAAATGAAATTCTCAGAAATAACACTGGATGAATTTGATATTTTTGTTCAAGACGAATACCCAGCTCTCTTCACAAGGGCACTGAAAATTTAACTAAAATTTTCAACCTCATATCTGTGTGAGCTAAGTTTCTCGACATCAACCAATATTAAAACGAAGAAACGCGAGAGGCCTAGCAATTTGGATGAAGAAATGAGAGTAGCTATATCAAATATTAGGCCTGACATCGCTGAAAATTGTTAAAGCCGGCAAGCGCAGGTGTCACATTAAATTATTTTCGCCGCAAAAAGTTGGATTGAAGTATTAACGTTTTAATGTATGTATGTGATTACGTTGTATGTAATTTATGTAAACTTTATCCGTTTTATTTTTATAAAAGTTATCTTGGTATGCTGTCTTAATCTTATTTTTAAATGATCAAAAGTGATCCCTGACTTCAAAAATGTTAAGAACGACTGGTCTAGAGTCTAGATTTTGTGCTATTGTTGACATAATATATGTACACATGTGGTTGATCAAACTTCAAGGATATTACGTGGCTTCTTTCCAATTTCAACGTTTCTTGATATTTGTGGTTTCTTAATGGGATTTTAGGGTATGTCAATCGGTTTGCAAATACTAATTTAAAGGGTATCGGGAAAATACAAAACTTTCTCCTAGTAAATATGAGTAATAATATAGAAGGTTAAATATTTATATTAATAGTACGTTATTACGGCGCGGTACGTTTTCATTTACAAATTGCATATAAGCATACATGATGGTATAAAAAATATTAGATTTAAGCCAATATTTTCTTAAAATAAAATAAATTAATTCTGTATATTACTTTTTGACGTCTCACATATCGCTCACTCCTTTCAAGAACGTCATAAATAAAAAAAACTTGATTTTTCAGGAGAACGTTTTTAAAGTTTAAAAAGATATCACAATGTATTAAAAATAAACATTTTACTGTGCAACTTTTTACTGTGCAACAGATCTTTTTAGGTAAAATCTGAAGGTTTTTTCTCCATTTGAAAAATATTTAGCATATTAAAAAAAATAATTAAACAATACATTTTCATCAAAATGCGAAAACAACATTTTCTGCCCTGTAGTGGGAAAATATTAAGTTAAAAATATGCCGCTTTTGCTGGTATATAGTACATTTTCTGGGCATTCCGAAAACATGCACAACTTAAAATTCACGATTTTTGATTTATGACGTTCTTGAAAGGAGTGAGCGATATGTTTGGTTATACATATGTTATGACGTTGTACATATGTTTGGTTTACGACTGTTATAAATTTGGTTGAGTCACTTGACACACGTACAACATTCACTAATTCTACCCATGAATGACAACTACACTTCTTAAATTTTTGAAACCTCTAGATATATTGATCAAACTCGTTACACAGTATGTGCTAGTTCACGACAGCCATCTATATTGTAAACAGAGACTCTATTTTATTTTCTATTTTCATATGAAGTCCGAATATTGGATTATATTCACATTCTTGAGAAACGATTGAAAACATGATTTTTAACCTATATTAGTTTTTAATTTGACCAGTTCATTTATTTACAATATTTTTGTGTACGTGTGTACTTTAAAAATGCGGATTATCTCCAATTACAAGTTATTTTGTACTCTATTTTTTGACTTTTTTTAGAAAAAGAAGAATATGGAAGTCTGTGTATTTGCCCTGAAAATGCCTAGATTTTCTCTATTTTTTTTCATCTACAAATGTTGAGATTTAATAAAATAACTCTTAACTGGAGATAATACAGATTTTTGAAAAAGTATTCGGATATTTTCAAAATTTTCTTAATATTTACAAAATAAAAGGTAAGATATTTCTTAAAAAGGGTACATAATTTACATTGTTTTGAAGAAGAACATTTTATGGTTTAAACTTTTAAGGACTAAAAATGCTTGTTTCAAAGGACTTGAGATAAAAAAATACACAAAAAACCTGAATGAAAATAATATCAGCCTCCGCTAAAGTTCTCAAATTTAAGTTAATTTTAAAATATTTCAAGAAACTATTTAACCGAGGGAGTAGATGTTTAAAATTTTGATGAAAAACATTCTCTTTCAAAGTTTTTTAGTGACCGGTAAATTTTAAATCTTTCAAGTCACTTGGCATGATAAACGTCTAACTTATTCAAGCTTTCATGACTACCTGATGCGATTTTGAGTATCGTAGTCAGAACTATTGTTTTTTTTATTCCTACAGATAATTTCTCAAAGGCGTTCCATGATTTTAGAAATTTAAGCGCAGGACTGCTCACTTTGCTTATAATATATATTGGTAACGGGTAATGCAAGAATTAATCCAGTTGGGTTATATCGAAAACTGACAAAAATAAAATGGATTTACAATTTACCCAATTATACCTAGGTCCACCCAACACTGGCCAGGTAATGTAAGGTTAGGTTTTTGAAATTTACTATACAATTTGTTCGGTACTTTTTATGTTTTATTAAATAATTAAACGTTTACATTTAAATATTTGGTTAAAATGTTCTTTCGCCCTGACTCTAAACTCATATTGTCTACGTTTTTCTATATATATATATATATATATATATATATATATATATATATATATATATATATATATATATATATATATATATATATATATATATATATATATATATATATATATATATATATATATATATATATATATATATATATATATATATATATATATATATATATATATATATATATATATATATATATATACATATATAAATATATGTTTATATATCCAGATGGCATATATCCATTACGTACAAATGAGAGTATAAAACATTTCGCATTACTTCATTCAATAAAGATCTTAACGAAAATGTTCCGTAACAAGGGTGAGGCACTTTTTTGAAGCTTATGTACTTATAAAACCTTTCAGACATGACGTATTTAATCTTCTTATACAAAAAATTAACCATTTTATATTATTTAATAAAAGATAATGAAAGAAATTTCTTACTTAGAAATTATGGCAGAGGTTTTCAATTTTTTTTACGCATTTGATGTATGTATGTATTAAGGTATTATGGCTTAATGTACGTTTGAAGAAGGTGTTTGTCAATTAGTTAGTAAAATATAAAACCATACAACTTTTTCATGTTTATCGAATTAATTAATAAAGACGAATAAATCAATATAAAAGAAATCAATTCAACTAAAAAGAAATCAATTTTAGTCAAGTTAAGTTATTTGTATTGAAAAAAAATAATGCGCTGGAAGGTTTTCTTTCGAATTTTTTCGTATTTCATTTTTTTAAATTAAAGTGGGTGCTGTATGTTATTCTAAGGCAATTGTAAATACTATAAATCCTTTATCGTTTTAGAGATATTTTGTAGACAATTCTCTAAACTAAATCGTGACTGAATTTGGTTTCGATTACATAATACGGTTCACTCCTTTACAATTATTAGTTTATTTAATTTTTTTATTGAATTTATTAAATCTCTCTTGAAAACTTTAGTGATTCTGTTACGATGTTTCAATATTGAAACATTTACTAAATAAATATATATTAAATATATATTTTAAGCTTAGTATTTACCCGCTACAGGGCAAAAAGTGTTGTTTTTACATTTTGAAGAAAATGTATTGTTTAATTATTTTTTTAAATAAACTAAATATTTTTCAAATGGAGCAAAAGCATTTAGGTTTTGTTTTAAAAGATCAATAAGTTGCTTGATATTTATTTTTAATACATTTTATTATATTTTTAAACCTTGAAAACGATCTCCTAAAAAGTTTTTTGATATATGACGTTGTTTAAAGGAGTGAGCGATATCATATAGTTCTCACCTTGCTTCATATGTGCGTTAGCGTCAATATCTGTTCAATTTAAGTAAGTTTCATTTAGCAGATACCCATTTATTTCATATTATTTAACTTTCTTATACAGATTGTGTAAGTAAAACTGGTTAAAAATAGGTTTTTCCCTGTCTAAATTCACAAAAGTAGAAACTTAGCAGACATTTGTAACTAGATTCAACAAAACTTATTTAACTATTATACAATACCGTATTTCATCCCTTTTTAGCAATAAATCGAGCAATTATATATTTGTTCACTAAAAGTGTGTCAAAAGATTTTGATAAGATTAGTTTATTTATAGATAAGTTGGAGAAATAAATTCAAGAAGATTTTAATATGAAAGGATCTCATTTATTTTCTCTTTTATGATAACTTTATTTAAAATCGATAGCTTTAACCCTACATTACGGGATGTTCGTCAAAATTACGACGGACCTGTAATTTATAATTTGTGGAGCAAGGAGGCCACACAAGTGAATGTTTAACATTTTATGACATCTCAACGTAGGTGAAGAAGAATATGAAAGTCTTGACATTAACAGGGCTTCCGACCCATCATGTGTTTGGTTAAGTGATCACTTGACATACGTGTAACATTAACCAATTCTACACATGATTGATAACCACACTTTTATGAGGAAAAAATTCAATAAGCTGAAACTCTTCTTATTTCACACACTTGAGACCCGCCTGAAAACATGATTTTCAGTTTTTTCATGTAGCTTTTAATTTGATTAGTTATTTTATTTACAACATTTTGAGTGTGTCCGAAAGCATACTTATTCAATTAAAAGTAAATCATTAAGTGACAACTAGCATGTTTCTTATAATTTAAATTTAAAGCACTTACATTGTGATTTTCCATTTTATAATTAAAGTGTAAATTTGTTTTAAAATCATTATAAATATTTTATTATAACTTTATTATAACGTCTACCAGTTTCGAAAATAACCGCTTCTTTATCAACACTGATTAATATTAATCGTATTAATAAATATTAATAGTGTTAATCAGACTTGATAAAGAAACGGTTAGCTTCGAAACCGTTGGACATTATAATTAAGTTATAATAAATTATAAATAGTGATTTTAGAACAAAGTTACATTTTAATTAAAGCATTAATCTTTTAAATTTTTGACCTTTAATTTGTGTTCGTAATTTATAGATAAGTTTCCAAAAAAAAAGTTTTTTTACTGTCGGATATAAGCTGGAATAAATATTTATTATTTTTATTATAATAATTATTATTATTTTACGTTAGTCCCAAATAAAAGAATAAGTCCCTTGGTTTAGGGTCCAAAATTGTTCTCTGCAAATGGTGGTACAACTCAATTATTGAAATAAAATAGAATCAGTTGTGACCCATGATTATTCAGGTACGGAGAGTATGGAAAATATGTACAGAAGTGATTTTGAGAAGAGGGTTTGCCTATATCGTTACCTGAAGTGGATACGTGGTATAGTTTCCGATGCGCAAGTGCAATTTTAAGTCTTTTTGACAGCGAGTTGGTTTATCAAAAAAATCCTACCACATTTAAACACAACTATATTAATTTAAAAAAATATATTTGTAATTTATATGATTTAAATTAAGTCATTTGTATATTAAGGTAAGCTGGGGTGTCCCTTAGAGACAAAATAAAAAGTTGACGCATTCGTGGAAACCTGGGTGTAACAGACATCAAAAGTAAGGTAGAAGAAAGGCAATTGAGATGGTATTGGCACAAAAAACGCAGAGAACCTGATCATAGTGTGGAGCAGGTAATTGCCATGGACCTTCTTCGAATGACATCTAGAAGACACCAAAAGAGACCAAAGAACTCATAGATGCAACATTTTGAGTGTGTCCAAATACTTGTTCACAAAATCTGAATTATGTCCAATTACAGGAGTTATTTTCATATTATTCTGGCGTCTCTCATGTGTGTGATTATAATCCAGGATTCGGACCTCACATACTCATATAGGAGTTTCTGCTTAATAAAGAGCTTTTTTACATCTTACCAATAGATGTCTCTAGTGAAGTTCTAGTGATTCATGAACAAGGTTTTTAAATTGTTTCATATATATAGAATTTCCAAGAATTTGAGTAGTGTGGTTGTCAATAATGGGTAGAATTGGTGAATGTTACACGTGTGTTAAGTGATCACTTAAACCAACCTATGACGGTCGTCAGCCTCGTAAATGCCCAGACTTCCATATTATTCTTCATCTTTGATGAGATGTTAAAAAATAATAAATTCTTCAGATTCTTTATGTCTTATTTATTTTTCTTCTTCTTTCACACCCGATGGTGTATAGGGCACTGCATCATATAAACGCAGTGTTATCTTGATCGTGAACATATAAAGGAAAGGTGATCAGTCCTCCGCATAAGGCACCTATTCAGGGTAATAAATATTGCATTGAAAAAATCACCTTTATTTATTTGACCCCCCCTAGGAATCGAACCCGGGACCTCCAAAACGTTAGCCTATTAGCTGACCATTACGTTTCGGAAATGGGCATTTATTTTTAATTTATAAGTTAAATTTGGTAGATTTACTCATTATGTTAAGAACTATTTGATGTAATGAATTCGTGAGAACAATTTGATGAAATGAATTCGTGAGTAAATATCGTAGGCATAAATGAATAGCATAAATTTAAAATATTGATTGCTCTAATATAAAGTAAAAAAATGATAATATGTATCGATAAATAATACGCTATGACATTTCGCTCACTCCTTTTAAGAACGTCATAAATCAAAAAACTTTAGGTTTTTCAGGATAACGTTTTTAAAGTTTAAAAATATAATACAGTGTATTTAAAATAAATATCAAGGCACTTATTGAACTTTTTACTATGTAACAGATATTTTTTAGTAAAACCTGAAGGTTTTTTCTCCATTTAAAAAATATTTAGTTTATTTAAAAAAATAATTAAACAATACCTTTTCTAGAAAATGCAAAAATACACTTTCTGCCCTGTAGCGGGTAAATATTAAGTTAAAAATATGCCTCTTTTGCTGGGATATAGTATATCATCTGGGCCATCCAAAAACATGCACAATTGAACATTCTTGATTTTTGATTTATGACGTTCTTGAAAGAAGTAAGCGATTTGTCAGTCTCCTGTAACTTGGAGTAACTTACGAATAAGTAAGCAGTTAATCTTCGGTAAGCTTTGATCCAAACTGATTAATAATCTAGAACATTGATTAATGTTGTTTGCATTGAGAGAGATTAAGACGAATTACCTTAGATTGTTGTATATTAATAATTACAGGGGTAATTATTTCAGATTATTGAAATTCCTACGGGATAACAGGAGTTAATTTATTATTATAGTTAAGTCATCATCAATGACCACATCAAGTAAGTAATATGAAAAACCGTTGCGGAAAATTGATTGCCCAAATTGATGACACAGAAGTTTTATTAAAAAATATATTTTTTAAAAATAAAACAAATATTTTTTTAAATAAAATAATTTGTCGGTTTGTGGCCCGTGGTAAGTGTCGCGGACTCTCAAGTCAGAGTTTATGGTTTCAAACCCACTCTACCAAATTTGATACTTATAATAATCAGCCGCTTAGGCTCACAGAAATAGTATGAAATTGAAGTATTTTTGTTAATAATAAAAACACGTTTTTTTGTGTTAAATAACAAAAAACAAATACATTAAACTTACGAAAATACTCGTTGTTAAAATTTCATGCTTAAAAGATTAGTTCTGATCTCTCGTTTTATTTTTTTAACGTATGATTAAGGAAGTGCCTCTTTATTTTAATGGTAGAACATAAACATTTAAGAGATTTTTTTCCTGTAACGGTAATGGTAATATTATAACGTTTTTTTATAGTTGCAATATTTTTTTCTTATCAAAAAGCGTGCTCATTTTATCCAGTTTATCTTTTTGATAGTAAAATGCAATTCGTATCATAAATTTGATGGGCTCTTATTCCCAGCGAAATAATGTGTATGTAAATTAATACTGTATCGGTTATATTATAAGGCAATCGATTTATGGGTACGTTATGAGTATGGAGTATGTAAAGGATAGTTCAACAAATTTATGAGTCGAATGTGGCTGGTAATAGGAGCAAAAGAATACCGAAAAAAAATTGTCATGATCAAATATTTAACACTTGAACGTGGTCAGATCAAATGTTGGAATAATCGGTGTGTGTATATCGGTAGTGTAAAGGCAAATGGGTATATCTTTCTCAGACTAAATTTAACAGGAGAGCAAAAACAAACTTGTAAAATTGAATATTTTTTTCGGATGGCATATGTACATATCTTAATAAAACTAAGTACTATAAGTACCTATTGCAACTACAGCTATATGCTTTTGCCAGATTATGGAAAACACTATATTAGACATTTTGTGGAACAAAGTTAGAAAATGAAAATTTGTCAGATATATCCCTTTGCCATTACACTACCGATATAAGAAAACGATGAATGTGGAAGAGGCAAATAATGTTTAAAAAGACAGAACGAAATGTATATGTTTATAAATATATATATATATATATATATATATATATATATATATATATATATATATATATATATATATATATATATATATATATATATATATATATATATATATATATATATATATAAAAAAAAAATATATATATATATATATATATATATATATATATATATATATATATATATATATATATATATATACATTTTATTTGACCAGCGACCGGGTTTCATCGTCACCAACATCATCAGGCCAGTGTCGGTTACGACTTAACCCAGTCAAGCTAGTTAATTAATTAATTTATTTAAAAAACCATAAATGTACAAACATAGTTGTTATTTTATTCCATAAAATGCAGTTCTACCAAGCTATGCCAGTTCGTTTAAAGTTGATTCCAATAAATAACAAAAATGCGGAAGTCTTTTGTTGAAATATCGATATAATTCTTGACAGATATGTCCTTTGCCTGTTTTTGCTATTTTTATTATTTGGATTAACAGCTTCCAAACACTCTCCCTGAGTTATATTCCCATCCCTTACGTTTATGAGAATATTTTCCTGTTCATGTTATTCCTTACTAATTGTATTTCCTTCAGGGTTCGAAGAAAATCAAATTATCCTGTCCTTGACAATAAAACAATACCTCTTGTAATAGGTTTTCGAAAAGAGCAACACGTGATCTCCAAATTGTTTTTTATTATTCTTCATGATTGTGTATTTTTTAATAAGGTTACATAAACGGAATAATTTCTGAGAAACGAGTAAAAAAAATGTTACGGGTTGTTTCTTAAAATATTTTCAGAATTTTTCTTAATTTTATTTTTTTGTTGAACACGTAATGACAAACCAAAATAAATATATATATATATATATATATATATATATATATATATATATATATATATATATATATATATATATATATATATATATATATATATATATATATATATATATATATATATATATATATATATATATATAAATATATATTTATATATATATATATATATATATATATATATATATATATATATATATATATATATATATATATATATGTATAAACAAACTTATCCGCACCCAAATGGTGCATAGGGCACTGCGTAATACAAACGCAGTGTTATCTTGATCGTTTACACATGAAGGAAAGGTGATCAGCCCTCCGCTTCAGGTACCGGTCCAGGGTAATATTGAATAAATAGTACAGTGAAAAAATCACTTATATTTATTTTACCCCCCCTGGGAATCGAACCTGGGACCTCCAGAACGGTAGCCGAGCGTGCTGACCATAACACTACGGAGACGAACATATAAGTGTTCTATATAAGTAATTAAATATTAGTGATTAATTTAATCATTGACAAATTAAAAAAAAAAGTAGCACTATCAGAAGCAAGTTGGAACTAATTGTCATTCTTTGGCATGTTTCAGCCTCTTGGACCAATATCGCGAAAAAGTGTAGTTGGCAATCTCTTTATCTTAACGACGCTACCTTGTATCCAAGGTTATGGCACATAAATGCACATTGTTAACACCGTATCAATATTACGGAAAACAGAGTTAATAATAGGACATTTGACAGTTTTACACTTTTTTGTAAAGTTTATTGGTAAGGATATATAAGTTTTTATAAACTATCCATTTTGTAGAAATAAACAATATGAACAATTCATTTTAGTGATGATATAGTTAAAAGTAAGCATATTTTATAATCTTATTCAGTTACAAAGTATGAGAACTCTTTAAGGTGTCAATAAATGGGTGGTTTACCCTTATTTAAATTAATAAATAATGTTTTTAAGCAATAAAGTAAGACTTTCACAGCTAAGCAATCCTCTAATGAGTGCAAAAAAGAGCGAGGTATTCACGCATTATCATAAAGGTATAATATCCTCACCTCAACTTTAAATGAAATTGGTTTTCAAATTTGTTCCCCTCAATACTTTTTTTTTTTAAAACCCTTACCGCACCCCAATGGTGCATAGGGCACTGCTTCATATAAACGCAGTGTTATCTCGATCGATTACACATGAAGGAAAGGTGATCAGCCTTCCACTTCAGGTACCAGTCCAGTGTAATATTGAATAAATATTATAGTGAAAAAATCACTTATATTTATTAAACCCCCCTGGGAATCGAACCCGGGACCTCCAGAACGGTAGCCGAGCATGCTGACCATTACACTACGGAGGCGGACAAAATAATCCCCTCAATACTACAATGAATAATTAATTCACATTATAAATCATTTGACCTTATAATTTCCACAAAAATTTCAGCTCGCTATATCCTATATCTTTGAGATTTTCACTTTTATGCAAAAGAAATGGGGAATTCATTTGAGTCGACATTTAAAAGCTTAAAAATTAAACAGAAGGAAAGACGCCATTATCAAAGGTATTTAAATAATATCTAATTAACCCAATTTTCAAAGGCGCCTTTTTCTACTGATTTCTGTCCTGACATTAAGAATTTAGAGACCTTAAATATTACAAATAAGGGCAAATTATACAAAATTCTAGAATTCCTATGTAAGTTTTGACAAAATATAACGTAAAATCGTATAGCTCGATGATGTACATGAATAAAATTATAAGATCATTTAAATGTCATATTATATTTCCGATAAAGGAGTAAACTATATTTGCGAACACACACATATATTGTTCGCGTATTTTCCAACACAACAATATATTTAAGAGGATTAAGAATAATATAAAAATTAAATTTTCTTCAGGAACTCTTTTACGAGGATTCCAATCTAAATCCATACATACATACAAGTACATCGATTTATTTTTCACCATGTAAATTATCGATATTTTAAGGTACCTATTCACGTATGTGTGTGTACAAATACTTATATTTGTATCTTTGTATGGAATTAAAACTAGTCAGTGAGCGGAAAAAGACATAACGGAACTAGTCGTTCGAAAATGAAAACAAACTAAGGTTATAATAGATTTATAAAAATAAGGTATTCGGGACTCTATTAATACCTTGAGAGACCCTTTAAAAGGTCAAGATACAAGAGTCAAGAGTCAAGAATATAAATAATAATGACTGTTTTACAAAATGAAAACACATACACATACACATATGAACGCGCACACAAAAATACTTTTATCTACAAATTATATTGGCCATTACTGGTCCAATGCGCTTTACCAATTATCCGAATTTGTACATATATTGAGCATCATTTATAAGAGATTTGTTTTTTTTTAAAAGCGGATAATTATAATTTGACAATAATAACAATAATTGGTGACACGTATTTCAATGCATTCTGTGCTTTATTAAGGTGTTTAAAAATAATGCACAATGCATCAAAACACGTGTCACAGAAGAATGAAATACAGTGCTATTTACCAAGTAAAATGTAGGTTTTTTTTGTCTGAGTATGGAGTAAGCAGTATACTTATCCAAGGCATTGCAGCCTTGTGCGGGGCTAGTACTGCACACATAAGAGTTAGTGGTTTATAAATAAATATATATATATATACTGAAATTTATTTACACGTAATTGTATTACGAGAATGGAAACAATATAAATTCATATATAAAGCGCCTTTACCCAAAAAAAACAATTATTTTTAGAATTTCCTACCCGGAAGCAAAGTAAAAAGTGCGCTGAATATTTATGAAACAAAGATTACAAGACTTTTGATCGAAACGACACGAACAGTTCTCCGATTTTGGTTGTGACATCTACCTGCTGAGTTTATATATTTCCTTCTCTGTAATTAGTACGTTCAACATATTATATATCCCATAAATCACATCGCCTGAGACACTACAAATCCCTCTTACTTGGAATTCAATAAACCTTTGACCGCTAAAGGAATCAAACTATTAGTTATTGCGACAAAACAGGATTATTGGAGGTTTGTGTTTAAGCCTACAGGAAGGATAATATGTGAATATATATATATATATATATATATATATATATATATATATATATATATATATATATATATATATATATATATATATATATATATATATATATATATATATATATATATATATATATATATATATATATTTATATATATATAAATATATATATATATTTATATATATATATATATATATATATATATATATATATATATATATATATATATATATGTATATATATATATTTATATATATATATATATATATAAATATATATATATATATATATATATATATATATATATATATATATATATATATATATATACATATATATATATATATATATATATATATATATATATATATATATATATATATATATATATATATATATATATATAAATATATATATATAAATATATATATATATTTATATATATATATATATATATATATATATATATATATATATATATATATATGTATAAATATATATAAATATATATATATATATATATATATATATATATATATATATATATATATATATATATATATATATATATATATATATATATATATATATATATATATATATATATATATATACATATAAATATATAATTTTTTATTTTTTTTATTATTTATTACTAATAAAAAACCTTCAAATCCTCTTCTTTTAGAAGCTTGTTTGCAGGTAAGATAGTAGGGATAGAGAAGGTAAATGTTCAAAACACATCACAAAAACCCAGGCCAATTGAAAGTAAATGTGTCTTCAAATTTTTTTTTGCGATAGGAAATAGTAGTATCAAACCCACGACGCCATTTTCGTAGTCGAGCGTCTACCCAACTACGCTATGGTCTCATATATTTTCTTATATTTAAATAGTGTATTGACTTTTTTATATAAATATATAGGATCCAGTGCCTTATGAAGCATTGTATAAGAGTGGAAATATATGTTTGAGGAAAAAGATTTAAGTTTTGTTTATGAAAAAAATAATGAAATTCGTTTTAAAAATTTATATAAAAAAATACAAAAAAGAAATGATGACGAAAAATTATTTCATGTAGTCATTTTTCGCTCAACGACAATAATAATTCCGGGTTTTTATTTTTGGATGTGTTGATAAAATTATTTTTACAACGTTTCCTTGGAAACTATATTAATATTTTAGTTCAGGTATAAAACTCGTAAATTTTTTACATCGCTATATTAAACTCGGTAAGATACAATGTAACGATGATATGTTATATTGCAGACTGATTGAAATATTCGTTTAATATAATGATAATCTATATATTCTCTAGCAAATTGAGATCATGGTCAGAAATATATCTTTATGTTGTGCTATTTCTAATCACATTGTGAAAACAAAAGACCGTACCAAACATTTTATCTATTAGAAACAAACCAAAAATATTTATACAAATATGTCAGACCGTTGTGTTAAATGCTTAAATTCTTCTTAAAAATGATATCTGAATATTTTTACATTGAGTTTAGTTGCATTAACTTCATGATCTAAAATGATGGCTCAAATAAATAAAAAAAAACGCTTCTGAAAGACCACTTTTGACTTTTTTAAAAATGTAAACACGACTAGTGTTTACATTTAAAAAAAGAGAACTATATTTGTATTTTTCACCTATTAATGACAACTTTTTAGTTATCCAAACAGGCCGTGCTTACGTTAATAAACACGGATACGAGTGTTTCATTTTTGTATTTAAAATGTACTTTTTCATCACTTGTTGTTTTTTCTTCACTCATTCGATTCACATGCAGAAACCACATTTTCATTCATTCAAACCCTTATCCGCACCCCAATGGTGCATGGGGCACTGTATCATATAAACGCAGTGTTATCTTGATCGTTAACACATGAAGGAAAGGTGATCAGCCCTCCACTTCCGGTACAAGTCCAAGGTAATATTGAATAAATATTACAGTGAAAAAATCACTTACATTTATTTAACCCCAGCTGGGAATCGAACCCGGGACCTCCAGTATGATAGCCGAGCGTGATGACCATAACACTACGGAGGCGGACATCTTAACACACTTTAGTTAATTTATGGACACTATTGATCTCATATACCATACATAGGAATTGATATATTCTATTATATTCATCCATTAATATATATATATTATGAAATCTGATTACAAAAAAACACATTTACTATTGTAATAGAAAAACAGTTAAGTTACGAGATTCAATTCCTTTTTTACTTTTCCCAAGGTATGGAAATTCCCTTAGGAGTAATTATTCCTTATAACACAAAGGGAATATGCTTCTTGCACGGTAATAAAACGAGTCGAAGTTCCGTGAAAATGGTGGCTACAGGCGTTTTCAGAATTGCTAGGATTTCATTATGAATAGTGTGTTTTATCACTTGATAAAAATTTATTTCTATTATATTGAAAGTAATCCTTAAAGGGGCTTGTGGGAGTCATGATTGTCATGAATAAAGCGTAACTGGTACTCTTAGAGTCATAATATATTATACATATCGCTCACTCCTTTCAACAACGTCATATATAAAAAATCGTCAATTTTCAGTTGTGCGTGTTTTCGGAATGCCCTAAAAATGTACTATATCCCAGCAAAAGAAGCATATTTTTAACTTAATATTTACCCGCTACAGGACAAAAAGTATTGTTTTTGCATTTTGAAGAAAAGGTATTGTTTTTTTTGAAAAATGCTAAATATTTTTCAAATTGAGAAAAAAACATTCAGGTTTTACCTAAAAAGATCTGTTGCACATTAAAAAGGTCAATAAGTGGCTTGATATTTATTTTTAAAACATCGTTTTATATTTTTAAACGTTAAAAACGATATCCTGAAAAATCTAGTTTTTTGATAGGTAAATGACGTTGTTGAATGAAGTGAGCGATATGGAATTAAGTCTTGGGGCCATTCGACGAAAAAAAAATTGAAAATGGTTCAAAATCTGCAATATTCCATAATTAAATAAATTGTGCCCAGTCATATACATTACCAAAGGAAAATCCCAAATTATAATTAAAAAAATAAAAATTCCTTACGGTACTTGGAATATTGTGGATGAGTATTATCGTTGAAGAACAAACTACACAATTTTTTTTATTTTTTTATTTATTTTTTAATTTTTTTTTTGACATCTCATCAAAGATGAAGAAGAATATGGAAGTCTGGGCATTTAAGGGGCTGACGACCGTCATAGGCTGGTTTAAGTGATCACTTTACACACGTGTTACATTCACCAATTCTACCCATTATTGACAACGATACTACTCAAATTCTTGGAAGTTCTATATATATATGAACCAATTTAGAAACCTTGTTCTTGAATCACTAGAACTTCACTAGAGACATCTATTGGTGAGATGTAAAGAAGCTTTTTATTAAGCAGAAATCTCTTATATTAGTATGTGAGGTCCGAATCCTGGATTATAAACACACACATGAGAAACGCCAGAAAATAGCAGTTTCATTTTTATTATTTAAGCTTATAATTTGACCGCATAATTTATTTACAATATTTTGAGTGTGTCCAAATACTTGTTCATAAAATCTGGATGATCTCCAATTACAGGAGTTATCTTCATATTATTTTTTTTGACATCTCATCAAAGATGAAGAAGATTATTGCCCAGACTTCCATATTTTTCTTCATCTTTGATGAGATGTACTACTGATCTACGTGTATAAATTTCAAACGAAAGACATTATCAACGAAATTTGAAGGTAAAAACAGGAAATATTCCTGTCAAATGGATTGTGTATACAACTTCCAAAAAATTTTTTCACGCCATTCCCTAATGCCTGAACTGACTAACCATCAAGATAGAATAGAACGCCACACCAATCTGTCTAACAAACGATCTTTGCCTCTTTCACATTCATAAATCCCCTCATATATAACCGCTGATTATTTTGACTCCTGATCTGATCACTCTCAAGTATTTGAAATACTTGTTCATGCCAAGTTTTCGTCAGTCTTCCTCTACTTTTATTACCAACCATATTTGACTTATCAAATAATTTTTTTTAAAAACTCATTCTATCCATATGCTCAAACCATCTCACCCCAACTTTCTTAATTTTATCGAATATGCTTATCTCAGCCTTACATTATTGTCTTATATAGCCATTTGAACATCTATCATAAATTGTTTTGCCCACATTTGTCTAAGAGATCGTATTACGATTACAAATTGCTTGTTTCAAAACAATGTTTCAAAATTGGTTCATATATATAGAACTTCCAAGAATTTGAGTAGTGTGGTTGTTAATAAAGGATAAAATTGGTGAATGTTACACGTGTGTAAAGTGATCATTTAAACCAGCCTATGACGGTCGTCTGCACCGTAAATGCCCAGACTTCCATATTTTTCTTCATCTTTGATGAGATGTGAAAAACTAATACTTAAAATTTTTATTGCAAAGATGGTTGCTTCTCGTTGGAATGGACAAGGTAGAAAGTGAATTAATTAAAGTCCAGGTGGAATTATTCTATTGTAAAGCCTTTAAACTGTAAATTGTTATTGTATCTATTGTATGTAATGTATATAATATAATAATAATAAAAAAAAAAACTTGTATTAACATGTAACATTAACATAATGGTCAGAACGCTCGGCTACCGTTCTGGAAGTCCCGGATTCGATTACCAGGGGGGGTCAAATAAGTATAAGTGATTTTGTCACTTTAACATTTATTCAATATTAACCTGGACTTGTACCTGAAGCGGAGGGCTGATCACCTTTCCTTCATGTGTAAACGATCAAGATAACACTGCGTTTATATGAAGCAGTGACCTATGCACCATTGTATTACATGTAAGTATTTCAGCTCAACACAGGCCATGCCTAAATAGCCATAATACGTATAATAAAAAAATTAAAAATCTATGTATCCATGAAATAAAAAAATAAAAAAAAAATAATGAAGAATGATGTCATTTTTTAATCTTAAAGATGTTGCATTCATTGAATTGATTAAATACTTGACAAAATATTAATTAAGGCATTAGCAACAAGACGAACATTGAAGGTATTATTTTAGGCTTTTAAAATAATTTGAGATCAGTAAGTAAATAAAAATTATGAGTGCTTATTACCGTATTAGTCTCGTTCCAGCCATGATATCAAAGACTCTTAATGAGTATAAAAGATGTCGACTTGAGGAGATAACGTTTGTCAAAAGACAATTGATTCTCTTCTTATTATGATTAAAATAAAATACAAAGAACATTATGATTTCCGTCGTCATTAATTATGATCATTATTTTTTTATTACTTATTTTTCATAGATTCTCATCATTTCTGTGGCAGGTTTTTATTTCCATGTCTTAAAGAAATTAAAACTGTTATTTCACCACAATTTCACTTTTTTAAGGAATAATCCGCAAAGCGTCTATTTTAGATGCTTGTCTGCAGGTAGGATAGAAAGATGGGGAAGGTTAATGTGAAAAATAGATCACAAACACCTAGACCAATTGACAAAAAATCTTTCTTGAATTCATTTTGCAATTGGCGGGAATCGAACTCGTGACGCCAGTTTCGCAGTCAAACGTCTACCCAACTACGCCACGGCGCCTGTCAAAAGAAGTATTAATGATTCGTTAGTCACACATATAGTATTGAGTATGTCTGCTGTTGTTGCATTTAAAATAGTGAATTTATTTTGAAATTCTAAAAATGTGCTTATTTGAAGATTCGTATCTATTTTTTGAATAATAGAAATTTTAGGAATGTTGAATAAATTCACAGATCAGCTTTTAAAAACAAAACAATATTTTTGGGACAAAATTAAAATTCCAAATGATAAACATTTTAATGATCGTACTTTAAAAAAAAACCTTGACTGATCACCCTGCCTTCATGAAATAAGTGATCAAAATATTTATTTATTTTTCAAAACATATTACATGCATATATTATATTTAATATTCTCGATGAGTAATTTCTTTTTCTCATTTTGGGACATGGAATTAAGGTTTACAAGACTGGAATACAAATAATAAAGTAACAAAAAAGTTACAAGAAATAACCAAAACTAATACATGGCAAAATATAAAAACAATAATCAGGTATAATATATAGGCATAAGAAGCATATTTAAAATAAACAAAGGAGAAAATATATAAAAAAAAGTGAAAATATGACAAATGCGGTAGTACTGCTTCGGTGCGATGCAGTGTCTTATACATCATAAAGTGCGGATAGGGATTAAAAGAAGAAGAAAATTATTTTGTTCGGGAGAAAACTTTTCATTCGCCCTCCGTACGCTTAGTTTTAGCCACGATATAATTTATTCATGCCATGTTATTTTGACGATATGAGTTAAAGTTTACTCAGATGAAACTGCTTTTTAATTAACTATACTACGACTGGAGGTTAAATATTTCAATCCCACAAATAAGCACACTCAAACAGCCCACGGTACTTATTCATGATGACTTTGAGGCTTGTACCATTTGATCTCCACGCTCAAAACACGTCTCTAATAAATAGCTCAGCTAATAAACATATCGCTTGACGCCAGACATCAGTGTGTCGATTGTGAGCGTGTTAAAAGCAAAATGTATATAATTTTTGAAAACGTATAGATTTAAATTACTCAAAAACTATAGTACTTAATATTCCACTAGTAAAACATGAATATAATTTTAACCCCTTAATACTTTACAAAAATACTGGAACTAGTGAATATTTTTTCAGATTATTTATTTAAAAAAAATTAAACACTTGTTTTAATTACCACTTGAGTTTTATTTTAGTTGAATTTTTTACCTGTTGAAGAAAACATCTGAAGTTTTCAAAAATAGTCGTGTGTAATAAAATAATACTCATAAAGTGGTATTATACAAGTGATTCCACAAAGTTAATGCCTAATCAATAAATAATATTTTTTGTTGGTTAAGTCGTACAAATGTAGTGTGTGTGCGTACTTTGATAACTATCATGGAAAAAAAATGAGAGAGTTCTATTCAAACACATACAAACATTAATTAACAGAACAGATTCATAAAATCATGTTATTGGATATTTTATGCGGTTTATTTTATCAATAATTTAATTTACCCTAACACCATATTATCGTATTTAATTATTTCAATCTACAGAATATTTGAATAACTTCACTTGCATATTAGGGCAACTAATGACATCATTAATTGAGTCGGCAGTCACTTTGTGGTAAAATCAATCAATTTTCAATTTAAATCAACCTTCATCGTCCCAAGTACCCAACTCTGAAATTTAAAATTAGCTTTAAATGTGGTGTTTGAAAACGGTGCGGAATGGATCGAAACACGTGTCACAATAGATTTAAGAAATAGTGATATTTACGAAGAAAACTAAAATTTTAAATGCAACTAATTACATTTTTGTCTACAATTTTCCAATACTAAAATTAAAATGGTAATTATAATCATATATTTACAAACGTAAATACCTTTGTACATATAAACACACAAAAGATATAAAGACTTTAACTAAAATACACATGGGTGTAATTTTTAAAATTATTTTTCGAAGTACGATTTCGGTGAATGCAAAACACTTTTAAGGCACGAAAAATAAATAACATTGAAAGAAAAACAAATATTTACATGCTTACGTAGATGGCCATGTGTTTGGTTGAAGGAAATCAAAGAAAACTTACTATTTATTTACTAAAATTAGACGAATTTATCGAATTTTTCACCAGAATCCAATGAATTTTAGGTGTGTAAACTAAACAATTTCATTTAATCTTCTCGCTTTCCTGATTTTTTCGGGGGAGTAAATCGTTCGAAGAAAAATATATAATATAATTCTTTTTACACAAAAATGATTTCATTATGAGGGATGTCACAGTGAATTTGAGCTTTTAAAAAGTAATTTGACGTCCAAAGCTTAAAAACTTATTTTTGATAGGAAGCAAATAATTATATAGCAATACGGTTTTCGGGTTAAAAGTTTAAACGAGATTTTGACGCCAATATTAAAACTTTATTCGAAATATTATTTTCCCACGAAAAAAAAACTTTTTATTAATATGTTGACCTAAATGAAAAGTTATGACGAAATGGTAATATGAAAGTCTGGGTATCAACAGGTATTGGGACTTCTCTTTCCCTGGTTAAAATAATCAACCAAAAGCCTCTGTGGGTAAAATTTATAATTTGTTTTACGTAATTAAAACTTTTGATTTTGATAAATAATGTCAAATACAGAAAACATCCATGTGAACCTTTCATATGTACTTCCGTATATATACGAGTATTACATAAATACATATTGCTCACTCCTTTCAACAACGTTGTATATTAAAATTTTTCAGTTGTGCATGTTTTCGGAATGCCCAAAATATGTAGGGGAGAGTGCCCATGAATGGAAAATTTTGATATTGCCTCTCTAGATTATATCTGTAAAATAAATCACAAAAAGTAAACGTAGTTTTTCTGAATTCATTTTTTAAGCTTCAAATATGCAGTACTTTGTTTTAGAAAAAAAATAACGTAACTGCCTGAAAATTCGATTTCAAAATGTTCCATTCATAAACAGCCTTCCTATGAATGGGACACTAGTAAATAGTAAAAAAAAACAGAAATAATTCTTTTCTCATTTAAAACAAAAGAAAATATACAAATAATCTGAGAAAAATAACCTCACGTTGAGTAAGAAGAAATTTTACTATTAAAATGGAATATTTAACGCAGATGATTCATTTTTCATCAATGAATTATTTTCCATAGCTTTGATGTCACACTATAGACTCTATTTACCCCTTTATAGGTTGATCTGAAGTGAAATAATGATTGATGAGAGTTTTTCTGCAAATAAAGGCATAGATTACATCAAACGTGAAGTGATATGAAGTAATTACTCTTTTCGGGGCACATAGATAAATAATATATAACCATAAATTATCACATTGTATTTGAAATGAGATGGAAACTCATATTTCACTGATTACCTTTTAATATACCATATAGTCTGAGTATTCTGGTAAAGTATATTAATGAGTTTCTGGAATGTTTTTTGAAGATACTTTGTGGCACATTTTATAAGCTTTAAGTAATTAAACTACTTTGTTCTAACCATTTTTTTATAATAAGTACACTTTAACCTACCGGTTTCGACAAAAACCTTTTCATCATCAGGGTTTAAAAAATTCTAAAACATTAAAAACATTTAAATTCTCATAATTATACATAACACAAAGTAAATTTTAAATTCAAAGATATGCATGTAACGAACTATTTTTTTCATATCATGTCATGTGTTTGTTTGTTTTTTTCAAATAAACGCCCTTTTCCTGTTTTATGTATGTTGTGATTTTTTTAAAGATAATCAGTTAAAAAAAAATGCAAATTAATACTAAAAAGAACATTTTTGAAAGTATTTTAAAACTCGTAAAAGAGAGAGCTTTTCACTTCTACAATAACTTCATAAATGGTATATTCAAACCAAATTATTCGTAGAATAATTATAACGCTTATGTTAAGAGTTTTCATTATTTTTGTTTCAGGTAAGATTCCAATCTTGTAATTCACCCAACTACGAGTAAATGTAAGTTCTGATATTATTCTTTGTTTTTTTATCATTATAAAATAGGATAAATTACTAACAGAATGATGGAGCAAAGGCAAACAGATTACAATTTCCTTGTGGTTAGCTTATTTTCAGAGATATTATTTGGTGAAAGAGTATAATTTAAAACGGGATCAAACGAATAATTTAGGTTTTATTTTCTTTGTTCATGTTTTTCTTATAAAGGGGATTCCTGCTCCAGTGATTCTCAGTCGAATAGGATGGTCTCAAATGTTTTTTTTAAATTTTTTATGGGGGTCCCAATTTAAAAAAAATAGTACTAGCTGTGCCCAGCCACCCATTATTGTGGCTTCGTCTGGTCAAATAAAAAAGTTTGATTTTTTTATTATGTATAACTTAATAACGCTTATTTACAGAATTTTTATTAACACTCAGTAATGAAAAATAAAATAAAATGCTTTTGTAAAAAAATTTACTAAACGGAGTTCATGCATATATATATATATATATATATATATATATATATATATATATATATATATATACATATATATATATATATATATATATATATATATATATATATATATATATATATATATATATATATAAATATATATATATATATATATATATATATATATATATATATATATATATATATATATATATATATATATATATATATATATATATATATATATATATATATATATATATATATATATATATATATATATATATATATATATATATATATATATATATATATATATATATATATATATATATATATATATATATATATATATATATATATATATATATATATATATATATATATATATATGCATGAATATTTATATATATATATATATATATATATAAATATATATACATATACATACTCGTAGCCTAAATTGTTAACTCAATATAATCCTCACATATTTTAGAGTATGCGTACCTAATTGAATTTTAATGGCTCTGTCAAATTTTCCTGTACAGTCCTACGGGAGATCTTAATTTCCCTTCTATTGAAAAGTTATTATATTCACAACTGATTCCTTCATCGGCTGAATATTTAAAATTGGTTAAAGAGACTTGACAGTTTGTAAACAAAATTTCGACATAAAGTACAGAGTGTTCAGGCTTTTCAATTTCGGATTAAGGCCATTAAAGATGTCACATTTTCTGCTTGTTAAATTGATAAATTAGGTACTCTTGCCGCTTAATAAAATTATATTTGTTTAGGAAAAAAAAGTTTTTATTTGAGTCCTCCGAGTTTAATGGCATTAATACATTTTCAAAAGTAGGGTAAGTGTAATAGCGATTGGCAGGTTAGATTAAAAAAAAAAATAAGTATCCTTGTGTTTAATTTTGTTTAATTTTTTAATTTTCATCAACAAGTTTTCAACTGACAAAAACAATATTGAAATCAAAATAATCAAAGTATTGTTTTACATTGTGGTATGCCAATTTTTGAATTTATTGTTTTAAGTTTTTGATATACGATTATTTTTAAAACTATGAAGGATAATTGTAAGCTTAAAATAGGATATGTAGAAAAATGACAGAATCAATGGTTAGTTATTTTAGCCCCGTGAATGCTCAGACTTCCATATTCTTCTCCATCTATGCTGAAATGTAAAAAAAAGAGCTATTTATACATATATATATATACATATATATATATATATATATATATATATATATATATATATATATATATATATATATATATATATATATATATATATATATATATATATATATATATATATATATATATATATATATATATATATATATATATATATATATATATATATATATATATATATATATATATATATATATATATATATATATATATATATATATATATATATATATATATATATATATATATATATATATATATATATATATATATATATATATATATATATATATATATATATATATATATATATATATATATATATATATATATATATATATATATATATATATATATATATATATATATATATATATATATATATATATATATATATATATATATATATATATATATATATATATATATATATATATATATATATATATATATATATATACCTATAACCCTGTTATATATATAACCCTGTTTAAATCTTCTTCGTATTGAGTTTTTTTATCATGTTTCCCAAACTGCTTAATTTAAACATACTTTTATAATGACACCCATTCAATTTGATGAGAGAAAATAATTGAGTTTTTTTGAAAGAGTTTATTTTCTGGCTGGAACGTTTTTTTGTAATTAACTCGAATCAACGAACTCAAAACACACAAGTGAAAAAATTAAATTCAACTGAGAATTTGAAACAATTGGCATTAATTAAAAGCACGCGAAATTAAGAATTTTAAAATCTTTATTTTACATGCAAAAGGGACAGAAAGGAATAATTTTAAAATCATTTACTCATCTGTAGGTTTATTGTACCTATTCGCGTGAATAAATGGTTTATTCCTTTGAGTAATTAAGTCTCTCTCAGACGAATGTGTGGAAAACCATTCTATGACATAATTAAATACGAAGATATGATAAAGGAATGTAAGGCTGAACTAGGGATAATTGGAAAGATTGAAAAGAGTTCTCTAAGGTGGTATGGACACGTGGAGCGAATGGTATACGAGAGAATGACTAAGAAAATATAGGTGGCGAATGTGAGCCGGAGAACAATTCAATGTAACCAAAAACTATGGATTGTCCTGAAATAGGTCATCAGAAGTGTCCATAGTAAGAAATTCGTTAAATGGATATATTTCAAAATCACCGATAACTTTGAGCACTACGTTTTCAGTTAATCCAAGCACGAATCAAGGTCTCTCCAGTTAGGAGTTATTTAATATTTTTTTAAACAAAAAACTTGTGAACTCAATCACTGCACGTCATGAGATTAAACGTCATACACGAGTATGTGTGACTTCCGAAATTTGAGTAGTGGGGTTGTCAATCATGGGTGGAATCTTGAATGTTACGCGTGTGATAACGTAACTAACCTTTGACAGGTTATAATCCCTGCAAATACCCAGGCTTCTTTATATTTCTGTGGCCTTGTTGATATTTAGGAAAAAAAAGTTTTCAGCTATTATAAATATGACAGAACGCATTAAATATTTTTTTAATTAAAAAAAAAATACTCCAATGTCACAGTTTTTTTCTCGTAACACCTTAAGTAGTAATTGAATATTAGAACACAAAAAAACATAAAAGATAACAAAATAATAATAACACTCTCCTTATGTACTACCACTTAAAAACACAACTTCAAGACGCCATGATATAGTGTTTTTAAGTGGTATTACACGATGAATGATAAAGAGAGTGTTATATTACCATACCACAGAATTAACAGTGCTTTTAATATACGAAATGATAAAATAATAATCTTGATCATCAAGAAAATTCAATTCAGCCGAAACGTTTAGTATTCATAAAAAAAGTTAAAAAAGCTACGGGTTAAAAATAACCCCTCTTTTTTCAATGGGTATAAGTTATTACTTTGATGAAATTTTTGAATAACTTACAGCAAATAAAGTTGTAACCAAAGAAACTAAAAGATGGCGTTGATGCTATTAGCCGCTTGAAAAAGCAGCGCCTTGATGACACAAAAATAACACCATAGACACGCGACATCCCTTACATCGAATATTTGCAAACTTACAATTTTCATTGTAAATTCATGCATAATTTGTAAACGAGACACAATTATACTGTTCATGCCTTAATGTATGGCTAGTGCAACGTTACAATTCATGATATTAAAACTGCGCGTATTACAGATATTCTAGTCTAGACCAGTGGTTCTCAAAGTGGTCCTTACGGACCTCCAGGGGTCCTTTATTTGATTACGAATTTTTATCTTTGTGTTTATCGGGGTATGATCGATAATCCTGAAATTATCCTTAGCATTGGTCTGTATGTTCCCGATAGTTACCTCAAAGAGCGTCGGCATAGATTGTTTTAAATTTCTATATACAGGGCCAACCTGCCGATGGTTATGCCTGTAGGAAGAGCCATGGCTATGGGAACAATATCACACCGGATATTGATCTGTTCTATGTATCTGAGGGGGTATTTCGAAGCGGGATTCTTCTACATCTTTAACAAAAGTGTTCTTGCTTACATTTTTTTAAATTTTATTTTAATTTTTATTTTAATGCATACGTCGTAAATATTAGTTTGTAATGTATATGTTAATAATTTTTTTAACGAATTAAATTGAAATTGAATTTGAAGTTGATTTGGGGGTACCTGAATAATGTCAAGAGGTCTGCGCAAAGTTAATTATAAAATATTAATAAAAAAGTATCGCAGATTTTATTCAACAGGAAGTAATATTAAATAACAATGAATAAATTATAAGGTTATTTTGAAATAAATTTCGTGAATGGTAATAATTCCATCTTCCTCACTTTTCATATTATTTTTAATCTAGAGTAAGACACCGAATGGAGAGAAATTGGAAAGTAGGCATTTCGAAATATGTTTTAAAGACTATATTCCAATTTAGGCACAAGAGGACATGCGATGTATACCGACTTTATTTGTAGTAGGTACTGTACAGTCAGTAGTTTTTCAATCAGGGTCTGTGAGCAATGTGAGTATGGAAGGGGTTCGTGGACCAAAAAAGTTTGAGAACCACTGGTCTAGACAATAATTTATTTGAGAATGGTGGATTGTTAATCTGACATGTGTATGATTAAAGTAGGGTAGGTACAGCTTTTGTGCTTTTATGGAATGCACCCCCCAGCTGGTCATGATTTATCTGAACACCATCTTAGTAAATGTCACGTGGTTTTTGAGATATGAGCGCTGTTTTGAACTATGAATTAATTTAATTTCTAAAACTAGCTATCTAACCCTCACAATGCTTCTTCTTAAGGGTAGGTATAGAAAATTGAACGCCACACCACTCTGTCATTGCAAACAATATTTTTATGCATCTCCTCATACGTACCCGCTGATTATTCCAATTATTCATATGACCACTTTCAAATATTCTAAAAATTCGATTATGTCAATATTTTTTGACACTTGTCTCTGCTCCTATTGCCAACTGGATTGATTATTTTTTATTTATTTTACCGTTCCTTCCTCATTCATGTGTTGCAAGCGTCAAAACCATCTCAATATATTTTTATTTTTATTTTATGCATAATGTTTATCCCAGACATGTATTCTTTTTATAAAATAATTCCATAACTTTGCTTTTAACCACTTTTTATTGGTACTTTTCTTCAACCGGTTTCAATGAGAACCTTGTCATTATCAGATATAAACATGTATTTATCTCTGATGATGATAAAGTTCTTGTCATCGAAACCGCTTGGGATAAAGTATGTAGGTACTAATTAAAAAACGGTTAAAAACAAAGTTTTAGTTTTATTTTATAAAGTTTATAAAATGTGCTACGTTTAATGGAAAAAAAACTTCTGGAAAACTTAGAATCCAAATAAATTATGAAACCTTTAAAAACCTTTAAATTTAAAAATCATGTAAGACTCACCCCTACCTAGACTCCATACCAAGGAATATATTTTTTTTAATTTTTCATTTTGAAATTGGTTTAAAAAACATCAAGACAGATCGTCAAATTTGAGAACCCGAAAGAAAGCTTTCAGAGTTAGAAATTACAAATGCGTTTTGGGACCAGACTAGCCTCTATGCAGACGTAACGAATTTGTCATTTCAGCAGTAAAAAAAAAATTTCTAAGGTTTTCCCTTAGGATGTTTTGCTATTCCACAAGTTAAAAGAATATTCGGACAGCGTTTATATCTTGTATTTGGACCATGAAAGATTAAATATTTTATCATGGATTGAACAATAACATGCAAATAATAATAATTAATTGAGGAAGGAGAAAGATAACTTTAAAAACACCAACGATAAAGTATTTTTTTTTTCAATTTAGTGATTATGTGGGGTCAAACAACCTCATGACTCATAATGGAAATAAAATCACTCTGATGATTGTACAAAGAAAGATCATAATATTTAATTACATTTGTATGTGATTCTATGTGTTTTTGAAAAATCATTTCCTCACTTACGTAATTACTTAATAACTAAAAATAATATTTTATTTTTAATGATTATAAGGTTATAAAAAAAATTGATTTTTTTTAATGTAATAATGATAAAAAAGTGTTATCAATGAACCAAATAAATAATAAAAAATAACGTTTAAGTTAACGTTATTATGTTGCGATTTTTTTCATCAATTAATTTGACACATTTTGTAATACAATTTAATATTTAATTTTAATTTCAGTTTTACTTGATAAATACCATGCGGAATGCATCGAAATATATTTATTTAAAAAAACGTATTTTAAAAATGTGGTTTTGGTAATGTAACGTTAAAAAAAATAGTCCGTAAAATTTAATGCATGTGACACATTTCCACATATCAGGAATGTTAAAATAATCTATGTAAAAATGTGATTGAAAAACTGTACAAAATCGTATTGATTTTCATCGACTATATACATTCTGATTGTAAATGCACCAACTAACTTAAAACGTGATATTTTTAGTACCAGAAAAACTTCGGAAATACTAATAACGTACATTATTTTAGCATACGAGTCAGTGTATAAAAGTATGATTTATTATCCATACATTTTACGCAGAAGAAACTAACGTCTTCCCGGAATCATGGTTTGTATCAAAAGTTTACCGTTTCCAGACCGTTGCCACGATCAATATTAATTTATTATAAATTAGTTTTTTTCGGCAGTAAAAAGAGGAATAAATTGTTATTTTTTTATCAGAAAAGTAAATCAGGTTTCATGTAACCAACATCATCAGTCTATGATGTCAGTTACTACAAGAAACCCGGTTGCTGGTCAAATAAAATTAATATTGAAAAAACTACATAGTTGTTATTTTATTCTATAAAATGCCGTTCAAAAAATGTCAATTTAAAATTGCAATATCATATGTATATGCTATCCCTATATTAGTCTAATAGTCATTGGTTTTTCAAGCATATGTAAGTCATTGAATAAAATTTAAATTTTTAATTAAAGTTTTACTAAGTTAATATCACTATTTCTTACAATCTATTGGGACACGTGTTTCGATTCATTCCGCATCATTTTCAAACACCGTATGACGAGGAATGAAAATGATGCGGAATGCACTGAAACACGTGTCACAGTAGATTTTAAGAAATAGTGGTATTTACTAGGTAAAACTTTCATTAAAAATGGATAAATTTTACCACAAAGTGACTGTTGAATCAATTAATGAAAAAATAAAATTTTCATCGTTTAAAAACATGTAAAAATTAGGTAGCATTTTTTTTTTATTTAAATTTTTTTTGACTTATAAAAAATTAGTCACTTGTTATAAACCACTTGATGAGTTTTTTATAAATTTAGTCATAAACGAATATTTTTTCGTTTTTGGAATATGTTAGGAGTAATTACAAGGCTAACAATAGCTAGTTCACGTTCAAAGGAAGTGAACTTACACATAAAGTAGACAAATTTATCGAAATATTTAATCAATGTCTTTTACCTCTTATCTGAAACACCTAAATAATAAATGTTCGTAACTAAATTATATTGATTTAAACAATGATACTGAGATGATTTTTTTTATTTTTTGAATGCTTATTTATTCTTATTCGGCATGTTGGTATTATATGACAGTTTGCGATTCAATTTTAGCGTGTTATTCCCATACTTACTCGTGTTTCGTGAAAAAACTACACCGAAAAATCTAGAATGTGATGAATGAAGAAAAACAGATCCAAAGGAATTTAATAGCTTGAGGTAGATAACATCCCTTTTTATATTATATATTTTGTCAGAAATTTCACCAGTATAAATTTCTACGGTACTCTTTTCATAAAAAGGCTGACGTAGATGCTTGCTTTACTTAATTAAATATCATAAAGTAGTGAATTTTGTCTCCATTTTTACCAGGTTTATACGTTGAGTCGTCAAAAAGAAAATATTTTGTGACTTTTGACACTCATTTTACATTATTAAAAGCTGCATAGATCATTAAAAAAGATGACAGATCGAAAAGAAATAAACTTACAATATTTTGAGTGTATCCAAATACTTGTTCACATATATGGATTACCATATCTCGCCTAAGGAGTTATTTTTTTACATTATTAACATCTCAACATAGATGAAGAATAAATAAAAGTCTAAGCATTTACAAGGTTTATTTGGTCAGTGTTACACGTGTGTAAAGTTACTTTACTAAAAGGCCCGTTAATGCCCAAACTTTCATATTTTACTACATGTATGTTGAGATGTCAAAATATTAAAAAAAAACTCCTGAGCGGAGATAATCCAGATTTCTGAACGAGTATTTAAACACACTCAAAATGTTGGAAACTGGTCATGTAAGAATCATATTTGAAACAATGCTGAATAATGAAAACCATCTTTTGTATAAAATGTTTAATGTGGGATTAAAACATTTTTCCTTTCTTCCTTAAAAACTGAAATATCTCTAATAATTACGATTTTTTTCATCTTTGATACAAAATCCTCTCTTTGGATGAGTAATTAAAGTATCTTGTTGAATTCAAAGCCATAAGACAGCGTTTATATATTTCAGCATTAAATTTTGTGAAATAAATGCCTTTGTTTGTAGCTACACCCTTCAAAACCACCTTTTAGGATTTCAAAATGTCTCGAATTCGGTTATTTCTTGAAACGCAAAAAAAACGATTCAAGGGTAAAAAAATAAGTAAGTTTCGAAGATGAAAGGATAATAACTGAATTGTGAAATTGTTTCGTCTAATGAAATGTCTTAAAAAATATATATAATTGGGTTTGCTTCCATTCTTCGAAATATGTAGACTTCAACGGTTTTAGGATAATATTTAAATAAGAAAGTCTGTTAAAATTATTGAATCCCAATAGGCTGGAATGAAAGATTTATGTACGTTTTCCTTTTCATTATATCGCTTCATGCTGATAGTAAGCAATCATTGTACCATTTTCAAAGTCACATTTGCTCCAAATTATGACTGAGTGAAACAACTCCATTTATATAATTTTTTGACATCTCATCAAAGATGATGAAGAATATGGAAGTCTGGGCATTTTACCGGGCTGACGACCGTCATAGGCTGGTTTAAGTGATCACTTTACACACGTGTAACATTTATCAATTCTATCCATTATTGACAACCAAGCTACTCAAATTATTGTAAGCTAAAAAAGTTTTGTTTCAATTAATCTGTTCTATACTGTATGTCGAAAGTAGAAATGTCTATCAAACTAATTAAACTATAAGTGTTCCAGTTGAATATCAAAAAAAATATGCCAAGCCTATAAAGGGGTTTTTTTTTCATGTGAACGCGGTGGAACGTTTTTTTTAAGTTTCAAACAAAAAGACGATACGATGTCTGCGCTAACGCATAACAATCCATATTTATATAATTCGTCAAAATGATAAAAAGAGTTGCTTTAAATGAAATATAAATGATATTTGAAAATAATTTGTTTTAAGTAAAAAGCTTGATATGAAGTGAGTTCCGGGACCTTTTTTGTTTAAAAAAGCTCTTTATATATATATACGATAAAGAAGCTGAAAAATATGTTAAACAGTTCGAATAAATACATATTTTTTATCTTTTATTTTTATTATTAAAACATTAATTCATAAAACGTTTGTGCCAAATTGAAATATGGCTTCGGTCATATGAAATAATTACGTCTTTTGACAAAATAATACCATTCAGGAATTCATACTCTTCCATCATTCGGATTCGTTCAGATTATTAGGTTTGTAAAGTCTCATCTCTCTAAATTTCATCTCTCGAAACACTCTCAATGTTTCTAATCCTACATGTTTGACTAATAATTCAGCATGATTTAGTGGTACAACCTTTTAACTCGTAATATTTTTGAGAGTTTCGTTTGAAAAAGAAATATCTTGGATACTACAGGGGGTAGTTCAACGTTAGAAATGTAGAAATTTTTCAAAAGTTTCCTTCACTTAAATTATCTTGGATTCAAATTTGTTTATAGATTATTTTATCCTATATATTAATATTTTTTATATGCCCTCTCGTAAATTTTATAGTGAAGCATTTTTATGATTTATTTATTTTATTATCAACGAATGTTGTTCATTTAAATAATCTTGAATTAAAATTAATTTGGAGATTATTTATTAGATTAAAGTTTTGTACTGACGTTTTTTGGTGAAACTGCATTTTATAGAATAAAATAACAACAATGTTACTTGACTGTTAATTTTAATAGTAAAATATCTGAATTCGTTATACGGTTTCCACTTTATAATTTATTACATCACATTTGAAATGTGAAATAAACATGTTTTTAACAGTTTTTAATGTGACATTTATTTGAAAACGACCAATTTGATAAGTTAAACCTTTGATTCGATTTGAAGGGCATCTAATTTGGGTTGTAAAATATCCGTTTTGAATAAAAAACCTGTGTGAGGATTTCTAATCAAACCATCATTTAATTTAGAAAAAAAACAGTTGATGTATATATTTGTTTTCATCGTTTGAATTTTACATTTTTAAAATATAGCAAAAAGCTTAAACAGAATTTACAATAATCAATTACGTCCCGTAATTGACTTGAAAACTAATGCTTTGAAAATAGTAGCCCTTATCCGCCATTTGATGTATATTTAATACGAGACACGACATTTAAAATATTCAAGTATGCTTTTTTACTGACTCAAATTCTTGTAGAGAATATATACTAAATATATACTGTCGGGATAGTTACTAAAAAGCAGTATCTAACATAAAAAATACATCAGAATAAAAGAATAGCAATTTGGTAAGTCAAAAAAAGCGGAATATTATGTAAGGATTGAAAATTCTCGACCTTTGAAAATGAATGGTTTCTGAAAATGTCCTGAATTTTAAATACCATTTTTTTTATTGAAAATATAAAAAAATGAAATGATGAGTAAAAATCTTTAGATATTTAATTAAATTTATTTACCACAAATAACTTTTATGGTTAATTTAATATAACACGAATCTAAAAAAAAACGCGAAAAACTACCATCTTTTGAATGACTTTTAATTTTTGTGAATTTCCTCTGAATGTGGTAAAATTTTCGGCCAATCAGCTATTTGCTTATTTTTAACAAGAGTTAGGTTGGATAAAAAATGGTTAAAATAATTTAAAAATAAAAATAACTGTTCATGAAAAACAAAATACCAATCGCGAAATTAAATCAAAGTGTTACTTTAGATAAAGCACTTAACATAAAAATAAAATGGGAGTGCTTTCATTATGTCTACATTAGAAAACTTTCATTTTTGACACATATAATAGAAAAAGTTTCTAAAGGAGCGATTTTAAATTTTAATTATAAAATAACTCATACAAATTTAACTCTTTTTTTTTATGTAATTACTATTATTATAGGTGTCCCAATTTGATATAAAACATCTAATTTCTTTGTATGAAAGAAGAAAGAAGTCTGAGCATCTAAAGGCTTGCGATCTGGAATTTTGCTTCCTCAAGTGGTAACCAAATGCCAGATCGTAATCCCAGGGATGCTCAGACATCCATTTTTTTTCCTGAAAAGTAAAAAAAAATGCATTCTACATTTTAAGTTGAGACACCTATAATATTGATATTTATTTCATTCGTAGAGTAAATAAGTAAGTGTTTGATAAGAATTAATAATATTAAATTGTTTGACAATACTTGTTTAAAAACTGCAGATTTTGTTATAAAAAAATACAAGTTGAAATATGCAGATTGTTATTTTTATATTCAAATCATATCGTGATATTCCACAAAGTTAATGCGTAATCTATAATATGATTTTAACTGAATACATAACTAACAAAATAACCAACCATCACGGCGCTTCCCCGCAGTGGTAGCCAGAGAGCATTAAATGCTACACCTATTTGTCTTTGAAAACTAATCTTTGCCTCTTCCACATTCATGCATCTCCTCACATAATTCATTCAGTTTTCTATCCATGCCGATTAACGAGAGAACCCTAATTAGGCTAATTGTATAAGGGTAGGTAACACAAATGCCGCAACAATTGTTTCTGCCCCGTTTTTCGTACCTGCCATAACATTTCCATTTTTCTAAATGATTGTTTTTTCTATTACCCTAACCTCATTCCCGCTTCTATACGTATAGTATATATATATATATATATATATATATATATATATATATATATATATATATATATATATATATATATATATATATATATATATATATATATATATATATACTATACGTATAGAAGCGGGAATGAGGTTAGGGTAATAGAAAAAACAATCATTTAGAAAAATGGAAATGTTATGGCAGGTACGAAAAACGGGGCAGAAACAATTGTTGCGGCATTTGTGTTACCTACCCTTATACAATTAGCCTAATTAGGGTTTTAGTTAATCGGTTATTATACGAGCCGAACCCCTTTTTACTAATTACAGTTCACGTGTTACCAAAATAATAAAACAAAATATTGGAAACCGAATGAAATGCTGAATAGCCTGAATCCGAAAGCTCTCGTTTTTAAGCCTCCATATTACTCGTACAATGTGGTTTTGAAAATGAACATTCTCCCCCGAAGCGTGAAGTACGGACGTAAGTGGGTCATTATCGCGGTTCCATTTCTTACTAAGCTTCTATTGTCTACCTCGCTTGGCCTGAAACAATAACGAAATCCGACTTGCCATAGCAAACATATGGTGTTTCAAAAATTTCAGGAATTTAATGAATTTTGGGCTTTTCATGGAAAACTTGAAATTTCGACGTAATTATGGATATGTCCACACCCATTTATTTTATACTCCTTCAAAAAAATCCAACAAACATTTCAATTATTGCCTTTTCCACGTATCATTCGCATTTTTAACCTTGACTAATACGTTACAAATATTCATTTTAAGTATATATTTGAATTCGCATAGTCTTAAAAGTTATACGAAATCGTGATTTTTAAATGCTTGGTTGTCTTTATGACAATTTTTTTGTTGCTTGGCACTTGTCTAGTGATTTTGGTAACAAGCAAATATGATCATAGGTGAAATAAAATAAATGTGGCTTAAGCTTTATATATTAGTTAATATTTTATAATATAGCAGTACCTAGCCAAGCGTTGGTTGTGGCCCACTTTGGTTACATGGAAAAGAAAGAAAATTGATTTTACACATTTCTTTTACGAGTATGTGTAAATTCACAATGCTTCTGGGGTATACAGTACTTTATTATCTGTCAATAAACACGTTGTTTGCCATGAAAAATCATTAGTATTGGTTGCTCATAAGTGTTACATTTATAATAACATAAAGTTTAGCCATGCGGTAAAAAAAAACAGTTTTTTACGCGTGTATTTTTGTGTTGTTATACTGTCATGTCCTTTTTTATGTTTAGAGTGTTTCGAAAACTAGCTTTTTTGCCCGCAATGTCAGCTTTATCTTTGACAGATAAGAGTTATTCAAGAAAAACTAATTTTTGCTCATGGCGGACAAAGTGCTCCTTGACAGATGTTGAAATTTGGCATTTTCAATGTTTTCGACTGCATTGTTTTTTTATATGCCTTTTTATTCTTTCACAAGTATTGTGAATTTAAACATATTAAAAATATGTGTTTTTTTTACTCTTTTAAATTTAATCAGTCATAGTCATAGTGACCTGTGACCGGGTATAGGTAGTTCATTATAAGAAAAATAACGATTAATATAAACATATCTTTTTTATGTTTTTGTTGATATCTCGTGGCATATTTTAAATTTTTTTATAAAATAAAAAAAAATAACAAAGATTTTAATCATTTCCATTTTCGTATTCTTCTTGTAAGTTCGTTTTCATTTTTAGGGATGCATAAGTACATATCCATACCTGAAAATGATTATGTGATTTTTAAAAAAATTACCAAAAAACAAGTGGTTTAAAACAAAGTTTAAGTTTTACTTTATAAAAGATATATATTATTTACTGTTAAAATATAATATAATATCTTTACGTTGACGGATTTTGATGATTCTCTAATGTTACTGTAATACTCTAATCCATTTGCGGTCAGAAGGGAAGACCTCCAAAGGGTTTATTTCATATTAATTAATAAGGGTTCAGTACAGGAAAGGTAGATTCTTCTATCTTTTCTCATGTCTACTTCCAATTTCAAGTCCTAATTGTAAGGTTGATTAGAAATTTATATTGAAAGGAACAAAGGGACATTAGGTATTGGGGTTCCTTTATGGTAACTTCTACTCATAGTTATATTGAATATAAAATAATATCCATGAAAATGGTTTGTCGGAAATGAATTACAGAATTTACATGCGTTTTTTCTCATTTAGCACCCTTTATAATTTTTTATTATTAAAAGTCATTTGAAATACATATCTATGTATATAAAAATCTAATTTATATAAATATAAATAAAATAAATATTTTTTGACATCTCATCAAATATGAAGAAGAATATGGAAGTCTGGGCATTTACAGGACTGACGACCGTCATAGGCTGGTTTAAGTGATCACTTTACACATGTGTAACATTCAACAATTCTACCCATTATTGACAACCTTACTATTCAAATTCTTGGAAATTCTATAAATTATAAATGAAACAATTTTGAAACATTGTTCTTGAATCAATAGAACTTCACTAGAGACATCTTTAGGTGAGATGAAAACAACGTGAATTTTTTGACATCTCTTCAAAGATGAAGAAGAATATGGAAGTCTGGGCATTTACAGGACTGACGACCGTCATAGGCTGGTTTAAGTGATCACTTTACACATGTGTAACATTCACCAATTCTACCCATTATTGACAACCTCACTATTCAAATTCTTGGAAATTCTATAAATTATAAATGAACCAATTTTGAAACATTGTTATTGAATCAATAGAACTTCACTAGAGACATCTATAGGTGAGATGAAAAAAATGTGAATAAGTATTTGGACACACTCAAAATGTTTTAAATTGCATTTTATTTTATTTTATCACCATTCGAACATCCATCATACATCGTTTCGCCGCAAATTTGTTTGAAAGTTTGTCGCTTTTCGGATGATGTTTCTTATAAATGAGTCTCAGATATCTGTTTATTTTCATTGCTTGGAAATGTAAACTTTTCTATTTATAAACCGCGTACAGGCAAATTGGTTTCAAACTTTGGTCATTAATCTCATGAACCCAAAGAGTTTGACCACCAAGCCCCAAGAGTCGACACTTAAGACAACATTTTGGTTACCACCCTTCAATCTTCCCTATTTACTTAAGGCTTGAGCCTTAAAACATTCTGAATCACGTCTCAGTATTATAAATAGGATTCAAATTAAGTGACGTCAGCAACTACTTAAGTTACGAAATAAAAACGATATATCGTGAGTATACTGGCAAAAAAGGTTAACACGAAAATATGCAATTTTGACTTAATGATGCAAATTGTAAAGTAGTCGACGTTCTATTTACTGGAAATATAAACGAAGTAGTTCAACATATCATATTTATGTGGTTTTAAAAGTAAATTCTACTTTAAGTTTAACAGCAGGCATTTTATTAAGGCTTTAAATAACAGGGGTTTTTCAAACAGGGATTTTGGAGTTAACGTTTTTGCCAGTTTACCCACATTGAATTTTCATTAATTGATTCGGCAATCACATTGTGGTATAATCTATACATTTTTGTCAATCTTAACAAGTTTTACATAGTAAAAACCACTATTTTTCAAAATCTAAAAAAAAAACAAGAAACAGCTCCTACCCCAACCTTCAACGTCCCAATAAACCAAATCATGAATTAAAAGTTAAATGTAATAGGAGCAGAGGAAGTCTAAGGAAAATTTGTCATGATCAAATACTTTAATGTGGTTTGGTCAGAATTCGGAATAATCGGCCTGGATGCATGAAAAGATTTATGAATGTGGATGAGGCGAAGATTGTTTCCAAAGACAGATTGGTGTGGCGTCCTATGATGATTAGGTAGATAGTAAGTTAGTTTTACAATGAAACACGAACGAATAAATATGATTTCTTACTAACCGCATCGGAATGGCACACGATAATTGAGATTTTAAATACAATATTTTAAGTGTGTCCAAATACTTGTCCAAATATTTGGACATACTCAAAATGTTGTAAATAAATTATCTGGTCAAATTATAAATTGAAATAATAAAAATGAAAATGGTATTTTCTGGCGTTTCTCATGTGTGTGATATTATCCAGGATGCGGACCTCACATACTAATATAAGAGTTTCTGCTTAATATAAAGCTTCTTTACATCTCACCAATAGATGTTTCTTGTGAGTTAAAGTGATTCAAGAACAAGGTTTCTAAATTGGTTCATATATATAGAACTTCCAAGTATTTGAGTAGTGTGATTGTCAATAATAGGTAGAAATGGTGAATGTTACACGTGTTTAAAGTAATCAATTAAACCAGCCCCGTAAATGCCCAGACTTCCATATTCTGCTTCATCTTTGATAAGATGTCAAAAAATAATATGAGATTTTATATATTCTAATATTTCACTTCGGAAATATAATTCTTTTTCTTTTGTAAGAACTTAAGGATTTTTATCAAGTGCTTATCGATTTGGCGAATTCCGAGTTTGCTGTAGAAAAACTCAAGTGTTCTGACCATTACTTCAGAAGTATTAGCTTATTGCTAAAACTTTGACGTTCAGTGGTTTCTGTGATATTATGTACTTCAGAGCTTTCAGCCAATGACTGTAGCTTAGCTGAATGAAAACGGATGTAATAAGGTATTGTATTACGTTATTTGACGAAATATGAGTACATATATCGATTAGGCTCATCAAACAGTAGCGTTTGTTCTATATAAGCTACTTTTGTTTATTTTCGATTAATGGAAAAAAATAAAACAAAGAACACACATTTCTAATTTTTTTTTCGCGATTCCTGTGAAGCAATAAATATGTTTGAATTTATCGTAACAACAATAATTTTATTTAACTACCAAAGTTGGTTAAAATAAAAACGGATAACTGGTAAAGTGAAATTACATTTTTCTCCTAAATTGGTTTTAATGTTCTTTTTTCACATTTGTCCATGTTTGGTTCTAACCATCCCAAAATACCATTCTATTAAAAAAATGCTTATCTCTGCCTTGCATTCATTCCATTTATCGCTATTCGAACATCTCTCATACATCTACGAGTCGTGCATCTATATTAATTTTATAATCATATTAAATTAATGCGACCTTAAGGTTGTAAGTTTGTTTTTTTTTTCCGGGATGGCTTTGTACGTTACTGCTTTGTCTCGATGTCGGATATTAGGTAAATTGAGCATAAAGCCTTCATTTCTATCGATGTTATCTGGGTTGATTATAAGTTTCTACGGTCCCTTAAATTGTGCGCTTAATATAATTTCCGAGCTTATCTAATCTAAGTTGAGGTTTTTACTTCATATTTTTTGTATTCAAAAGCAATGAAGAAGGCCTACGTAAAGCTGCTCTAGGCGTCGTGAGAGGATATTTTAATACAAGGCTTAGTCCCAAAAGCGCTTATTAGCACTTTATTTATTTATTTTGTTGTGTAATTCACTTTTTGCGATTGCTGTTTGTGCTTTCGATATGAAATGGACGAATTACTATCATGGTAAGGACCTTTTAGGCCCTCTCATTAAAACTTATTAGCCGGCGTACATTATTAATTTGGGTAAAGTGAAGTTTCCACTCTCATTAGTACCAGCTAGTAAACACAAAATTCATAAAATGACGTGTTATTTTTAACACGTTTTCGAAAAATTAGAGTCCTTAATGAACCATTTTTTTTATATTATTTTTTGACATCTCATCAAAGATGAAGAAGAATATAGAAGTCTGGGCATTTATTTATTATTTCTTTACATCTCACCAATAGATGTCTCTAGTGAAGTTCTAGTGATTCAGGAACAAGGTTTCTAAATTGGTTCATATATATAGAACTTCCAAGAATTTGAGTAGTGTGGTTGTCAATAATGGGTAGAATTGGTGAATATTACACGTGTGTAAAGTGATCACTTAAACCAGCCAATGACGGTCGTCAGTCCCGTAAATGCCCAGACTTCCATATTCTTCTTCATCTTTGATGAGATGTCAAAAAATAACATGAAAATAACTCCTGTAGTTGGAGATAATCCAGATTTTGTGATATTTGGACACACTCAAAATGTTGTAAACATTTTTTTACCCTGCTACGCCCGTCACTTGAATTAAAAAATATATTTCATGGTTTTCGATTTTTTTTTATTTCATAAAATAATTTTACTTTTATATTTGGATTAAGTCTTTTTAAAAGAAAAAAAAAATAAAACCATTGGACCGATGCATCGGTCTAATGGTTTTATTATTTTTCGAAAAAATGATGTTTTTTGACTCTGATGGTTTATCTTTGTTATGCTTAAATGATATTTTTTTCTAAGATACAACACAAATATTTACACAGATCAAATTGTGCACATTTCAAAATATTTTTTTTATTGGAAAGTTTACAAAAAAATATAAAATTATATATATATTACAGACGAGGTCATCCAAGAGTTTAGTTTCATTGCGAGTAATTTATTATTTACTTAATAATTATAAGCAAGAGAGGCTCTCTTTAGTTATTTAGTATTTTCATTAGATAATCTCTTAATAATCATATTACGAATTCTACGAAACAGATGTTAGGGTTATTATTTTCTTCAGGGAATAAATTCTAATTTTGGTAAAATATTATATAACTACTACTCTAGGCTTCAAATGTTGTACAGAATTCATACTATACTGTAAGTAAAGCTTTGCTTCAGTCTTATATTTGTTTAACACAACCCTGGGTCAAGTTAAAAGGGCTGCTCACCTTTCTTTAATTTATTTAAAGATAAATATAAAACTGTTTATGTACAATGCAGTGCCCTATACAATATTGGGTATGGATAACAGTAAGAAAAAAGCCTAGGTACTGTGTAAATGTTTTGATGAATTCAGCATGGAATATTAAATATTGATACTTATTATAACGAAATATCAAATAAATCTGTTTTATTTGGACTAACGACTTATAAAAAAAAAGCATTGAATAATCACAAAATGAAGACTCCTTTTTATTATTCGAGTATTATATTGTAACGAATAGTTTTGAATTTAATTTTTGAATAACACAACAAAATAAATAAATAAAGTGCGAATAATAATTCCATCCACGAGTTTGAATACAGACTAAATGCTATTTTTTGACATCTCATAAAAGATGAAGAAGAACATGGAAAACTGGTTCAAGAGATCACTTTTCACACGTGTAACATTCACAATTCTACCACTTATTCACAACCACACTAGTTAAATTCTTTAAAGTTCTATATATATGAACCAATTTCGAAATACTGTTCTTGAATCACTAGAACTTTACTAGAGATATCTATTGGTGAGATGAAATTCCATATTTTACTTCATATTCTATGAGATGTCTTAAAATAATATGAAAAATAACTCCTTTAATTGGAGATTATCAAGTATTTGGACATACACAAAATATTAAAAACTAAATGTATATTCAAATCCGTAGTTCATATGTATCATCTGAAACTCTTTTTAACAATATAACACTGAAATGGTAAAAAAATAATAGTTAATTGATATTTTAATCATGTTTTACCACGATGTGAATGCTAAAACAATTAATAAAAAAAACGGAGAAGATTTTTTTAAACTGTATTTTAAAAAAACCCTTATCTTTTTTACAATCGACATAATTTTACATCTGGTTCATCACAAATTATTACCGAAATACCAATCAAATTAATAAATGTAGAGTTGAGTTTTATCATTATTTAAATTAAAAAATATTATACAAAAAAAATTACGGGCTGAGCCGTCCAAAACAGTAAATTAAAATGAATTTTAAATTTCCTTTTCATTTCCATTTGAATTTTATGCCTCGTCAGAAGTGTAATGTAATAAACAAATTTTAAATTTGACTTATTTACAAAATGAGACGTTTTCATTTAAAAAATCTCAATTTCACAATTCAATAATTGCTTCATTGATACTCCGCTACTTGCAGAATTGTGAAATGATTAAATTCATTAACCCACGATTTCTTTTTTCCACTTGAATTAACGATATAGCCTCCCACTGCCACGACTTCGAGGGGATGAAATACTTACTTTAAAAGAGGGGCAGAAAAGGTTTCGAGTTTCTTAATAAACTTCACCCACTTTCAAGTTTCGAATATGCTCTGATGTCAAAAGAGTGGTGTAATATTTTTTTTTGTAATACAGTTTTTCCATTTATTCACGGTCGTTGTCAATTTATTACAAATTCAATAAATATTTCAAAATAAAAAATACATAAAAATAAAAGTTAGACATATCGCTTACTCCTTTCAACAAAGTCATAAAAAAGTCATAAAAGATCTTATAAGGTAAAACCTGAAGGTTTTTCCTCCATTTGAAAAATATTAAATATATTAAAAAAAAAAAATAATTAAACATACCTTTTCTTCAAATGAAAAACAACACTTTCTGCCCTGTAGCGGGTAAATATTAAGATAGAAATATGACGCTTTTGCTGGGATAAAGTACAACTTCTGGGCATTCCGTAAACATGCACAACTGAAAATTGACGATTTTTTATACATGACGTTGTTGAAAGGAGTGAGCGATATAGCAAGCACGGTAATTAATGAAACTATTTTTTTATAGGTTTGGCATTAATTTTGTGTAATGACATGTTAATTATTAAAAATTAAACACTTATTTATACTAATAATCGAGTTTTATTTAACAAAACTAGTTTCAAAACTGCAGATATGTAATGATCACAAAAATGTTTTTCGATCTCTGTCGATGAAAACATCTGTAGTTTTTAGTGGTCTAATACAAGTGTCATATTATGTTTAATAATCAACAAAAAGAACTTACTTGCCATCATGCAGTTTCTATTGCAATATTAAACATTAAAAAATAAAAATAAAGACACATGATTTATATGTCAAAAAAGAGGAAGAAATTTATTGTTATTTTGACGTTTTTTACAGAGGTAGGCAAAAAGGATAAAATGGCATACTACTCTATCTTTGGAACATATTTAACCTTTTTCATATTCATGTTATGCATCACGTCATACATTTTACATTCAAGTATTTGAAAGATCATGTAAAGTTTTTGTCGATCATTCTTTGTTTCTATTTCCAACTTTTGCCTAATATATTTGTTTAACCGTCTATAGTTCCATCATTTGTTCCGTATATGCAAACCATTTGAGCATACATTTCTTGGTATTATCGAAAATACTTAATCCACCTTGCACTATTTTCCTTTTATACTATTCAAACATTCATTGCACATTGTCTTGCTGCCCATTCATCTGAGTTATTTCGCCTGCATTTCGTCAACTTTCAATTTTTTTTGTTCCATTCACATACACTTACACGTATTCCATATACTTTCATACATTGGGCGTTATTGATGATATTGACGTTTACAAACATAAACATGTCAAAATATTCTTTTACATTATCCTAAGTAAACAAAAGTTAAACATCTCCACTGTTTCTCGATCAATCATATTTTTAAATATTTGTTTTGACATATAATTTACTCGTATCCACAACGTTTTTTCTGGATTATTCCTGTATTTTAGCAAGTACTTTTTTAAACCTCTACAAATATGGTATAAACCCCTTCAATACTAAAGAGACATATTGTCCCAGAGAATTTCTAATAACTACTAAAATATTTTAAATACTTACAAATGCATTGGGATCTTAGATTTTAGTACTGTACGGTCATATGTTCGTAAACAAGTCCAAACCTATCTGTCTGCTTTGTTGCTGATTGCTGTCTGCTTTTTTTCTTTTCTATAAAATTTTGTCAGTCTACATGTTGCTAGCAAACAGTAGAAACGTGTCACGCTTATTACTAACTGTGTTTTTATATGTGCTTTTTTTGCTATTTATAATTTTATTTTACTCATTAAGTGTGCAGCAATACGGCTGTCCAAATTTAAAACACAGTAAGGGACATTTTTTTAGTACGTTTTTTTTTGCATTTATGGACTAAGTAGACTCTACTTAGACCAAAAATGCAAAAAAAAAACATACTCCAAAAAAATGTCTCTTACTGTGTTTTACATTTGAACAGCCGAATACTTTATATGAGTTTTATGAGTGCAACATATAATTTACTATCATAAAATACTGTTGGGACACATACGACCCACTCACCAATACTATTGGGATAATATGTCCCAATTATTATTTTGCAATAATAAATGAATAATATGTTAATTTTTTATATATTTGTTTTTCCCGTAAAATTAAATCATCCATAAATATTTTGTGCTATAAACATTACATGAATTATTAAAATCGCATTGAAAGGGTTAAGTAGAAAAAATATGAAATTTTTATAAATTTTGTTCAATTTAACGATAATTCAATAAAAATATGTTAAAATTACATTTTGATAATTTGAACATATAATTATTCATTACAATTAAAAAGGGAAAAAAAATATATAAAAACTTAAAAAAGTCTCAATGATATGATTACGACTTAATGCGTTCTTATATTTCATTTTTACATGTTTTTTATAAAGGTAAAAATTGTCATACACATTTTCTAGAATTCAATTAACAATTTTTCACACCATAACTGTTCAGAGCAATTAAGGTCATTATATATATTTTTTTAATTTATGACCTAGCCCTTAATGTGTAAAAAAATATTAAATTAATTAAGAAACAGAAAAAATCATGTTATATTAAAAATATAATTTTTATTATTAAACCATATCTGCACCCTATGTGAAGCATATGTCTCTAGGCCTTTCTGTCAGCCTCCAGCTCCTTTGCATTCACTTAAGTCAGGTCCGCGTCCCGAAGTTATGACAAAACTGTCGACAATTTGTTAATTGTTAAATTTCATATTAATATAATCAAAATATTTAAATTAATAAAGAATAGTTTATTAAGCGCTTATTGTTGATAACTCTCAATAAGTCTTCAAATAATAGAAAAAAAAACCAATACTAAGATATAAATATTTGTACATATCGCTCACTCCTTTCAATATATCAAAAATCGTCAATTTTCAGTTGTGTATGTTTTCGAAATGCCCAGAAAATATACTATATTTCAGCAAAAGCGCAAAGTTTTTAACTTAATATTTACCCACTACAGGGCAGAAAGTGTTGTTTTTGCATTTTGAAGAAAAGGTATTGTTTTATAATTTTTTTAAATATACTAAATATTTTTCAAAAGGAGAAAAAACATTCATATTTTAAGTAAAAAGATCTGTGGCATAGTAAAAAGTTCAACAAGTGGCTTAGTATTTATTTTTAATACAATTGATTATATTTTTAACCTTTGAAAACGATTTTCTTAAAAAATTAAGTTTTTTGATATATGACGTTGTTGAAAGGAGTGAGTGATAAACGAGATCTGATGACTCTGATTATTGTACAATCTATAAATAGATTCTCAAAATAATATATAATTTTTAGAGCTACAATATACTACTTTTGGGAAAATTCAGATACTTTGGCACTTAAGATAATCATAACATCAGATTTATCCGTAGTGTTGAAAAACCTAAATGGAATTTTACACTTTACGGAATAAGCCGATGATAAATAAAAATAAAATCTTTTTTGGGGAAAAAGAAGTCTAGCTCCAACAAAGCTTTTCTTTTTCCACATTGAAAGATTTGAATCTTTGAAAATCGCACTATTTATCATTTTTTTTTATTTACTCAATACAAAAGAAAATATAAACAGGCTTCCTTTTGTTGTATTTTAAATAATGATTGATTGAATTCTCAGTAAACATAAATCATGAATCTAGATCTCTTTTAAAGTAATGTCTAAATTTCAACGCATCCATTACTATTCTCAAAGTGTACACGAATTATAGTGCTGTTCCTAAGTCACTTTATTTTTTGTTTTGTTTAACAAATTTCTTAGAAAATAGTAAACCAAACTTACAAGAGGATTGTGGATGGTAAAATATGCAAAGGAAGATGGAAAAAATCTTGGTAAGATCAAGCATTTTTGATACTTGAAAGTAGTCACGTCAGGAGTTGGAACAATATGTATATGTACATATGAGGAGATGCGTGAATGTGGAAGAGGTGAAAATTGTTTGTAAAGACGGATTAGTATGGCTTTCTATTCTCTCTGCCTTCCCTGCAGAAAGCGGCGTGATGGTTTGTTAGTTATTTTGAGATTGTTATTACCTTTAATATTTTTTTCATATTTTTTTTGCTTTCATCCACCTCAATTTGTTTATTGGGCGCGGGGACCTCCCATACAATTAAAAAGAGCCTCTGCCAAATGTAAGCTTTCCTTATCCCACCATAGATAGTAAACTCGCGCATATTGTGTTACGAGTATGATCAAGTTTCAAAAGTTTAAGTAGTGTGGTTGTCAATCATGGATGGGTAGAATTGTTAAATGTTACACGTGTGTCAAGTGATGACTTAACCAAGCCAATGGTAGGTCATTAGCCCTGCAAATGACCAGACTCCCGTCCAGAAAAAACCCTATAACGTTGAGATAAGTACCACATTACTAGAGAGAATGTTATAAGTGGTTTATTTTTTTTAATTGTATTTTTATATTTTAACTAGCGGAAAAGACTAAAATAAGCCATTTAAATTCAAATTCAATTTAAAAACGCTAACCCCCCTACAACGTACCCATTGATAATTGCGGCACCTATCTCAACGTAATAGGAGAGTTTACAGTATTTTACTTAATATATGTTGAGATGTAAAACAAAATATGAATATATAGTTAATATACACATGCATATTTTAAAAATTGTATTTCAAAAAAGTTTGTTTACAATGGTTCAATATGAATACTGCCAAAAAGATTATTGAAGACTACAGAGAGTTCGTAGGTTATTTAAGCTTGAAAAAGCTTTTTATTATGTATTTTATCTCTCCGTAAGGCTGAATTCCGATAGCGGGGGGTGATAAAACGTGAAAAAAGTTATGTCTCGCCTCTCTAGGGTGACTTCTACCCCTTCAGACTGGCAATTGGTTTTATACTACGGCGAATTACACTGAATATTGGAAGGCATCCCCATTACCCTTTGTTTAAGTGCTAGAAAAGTATTAAACTTTATTGTTTCGGCAAAGATTGTTAAGGAAATACATTTTAATTTTATAGTTCTGATGGTGCCAATGACCATACTATTACATATTACGCTAGATTCAACACATTCTGTGATTTTTTATTATGAATATCCTAGTGTCCGTATTTTTTATTAATATTTATATTGATTCCATTTCTAAAAACAACTAATCATCTCACCATAGATGTATCCAGTGAAATTCTAGTCAATTCAAGCAATTTATTTAAAATTTGAACAATAAATAAATAGATATACTTATATTATATTTTTTTTGTATATCAAAAGGATTGTTATCTTTGTGGTATGGTAATAAAGCATTTATTGTATAAATGTCAGACCGTAACAATTTTTATTTTAATGACCTGATGATGAAATAATTACTCCGAGATCTGTAGTCACGAATTAGTGTTTTTTTTAAAGTGGGATTACACAAACTGAACGATGAATGATAAAGAGAGTATTTTAATAAATAAAGAAGTTCCAAGAATTTGAGTAGTGTGTTTGTCAATTATGGGTAGAATAAGTGAATGTAACACGTGTGTAAAGTGATCACTGAAACCAGCCTATGACGATCGTTAGCCCTTTGATGAGATATCAAAAAAGACTATGAAAGCTTATTGATGGAAAAGTAGTTCAATTGTAGTTTGCTTAAAAAAATTATAATTACATAAATTACATAAAATTAAAAAAATATGTCAAACGCAATTTTGTGTAATCTTGTGAAATTTCGTAAAAAAAACTTATTTTAAATCTATGATGTAAGTTTTTTTATTTTATTTTAATTTTTAATTTTTTTTTAAAAGGAATAATCCGCAAAGCCTCTATTCGAGGCTTGTCTGCAGGTAGAATATTAAGGATAGGGAAGGTAAATGTGAAAATACATCACAAACACTTAGACCAATTGAAAATAAATCATTCTTGAATTTATTTTGCACTTGGCGGGAATCGAACCCGCGACGCCTGTTTCGCAGTTGAGCGTCTACCCAACGACACCATGGTGCCAGTCGTACGTAAGTAGTTAAACGTTTCCATTTAATCGGAAATAAACTTGAATGGAATCCGACTTTTCGATTATAAGAATAATGATATCCCTCTCCAAAATCACAAAGTGAGTTTTTACAGCATGAGTAACCATAGTTTCTAGCTTATCGATTTTCGCAGTATTTTAAAAAGAGTATTATTTAAAAAAAATCCATTTTCAATGACATAATTTATCACCCACTATTCCTTCTGTACGGATTTAACCCTAAAGATGGAAAAGATAGCGTTAAACCTATGAATTATTACTCGAATTCTACTGGATCTCTCACTGCTATCCTTTCTGTGGGATTCTGATTGGTTCGGTACTCTCCTGAGTTTATTGATGTCAATGTTACAGTGATATATTACGCAGAATAATATTGCAATTTTCAAAACATTCCGTTTATGTTTAGGATATAATGAAAGTCACAAAAAGAGAGATCCGATGGATTTTATTCTCTCAAAACTCTTATAAAGTTTTTTTTTTAGTGTACAACTATATTTTATTCATACACATATTTAACATTCAAGATAATACTGATTTTGATCTTTGAACCATGCCCTACGCATCATTGGGGGCTGGAAAGGGTTAGAAAAATGTATATATGTAAATATATATCTTCTTCTGATAACCCTTAACCGCATCCAATGGTGCAAAGAGCACTGAATCGTATTGACGCAGTATTATCTTGATCGTAACTAATATGAAGGCAATGTGATTACTCCCGCTCTTTAGGAACTAGTCCAGGGTAATGTTAAATAATAATTAGAGTGATAATAACTAAAAAAAATCACTCTCCCTGGGGACCCGTACCAAGGTAGATAAACACGTGAAAATGTATTTAAAACTTACTATTATTCTCGTTTTTCATTACATTTTCAGTCCGAGTTTATTAAATGATATGTGTAGAACCATACAATATGTTTTGAAGCGATATACTTTATGTTAAAAATTAAACAAATGGCTTTTTAACTTGCGTTTTTAACATGAATTTGTGGGTATTTCTGCGTTATATTTGACGAAAACAAAACATTCATTTTATTAAATTCCTGACTTATATTTTGGGAGTATCAAAGGAGAGTTATCTTTTATATTAAATTATTGAAACACGTGGTGTTCGAACAAAATATGTTTTTATTAAATACTGGATGTACCCAGCCACGCATTGCAATATATAAAATATATTAAAGGAATAGATAGCACCACAAAAAAAACACGATTGGCTTCTGTTTCGGAGATACCGAGTTCGATTCCAAGGAGGCTAAAATAAATATAACTGAATTTTTATTCTTATGTTTATTCTATAATAACCTGGACTCAAATCAGGACTAATCACCTTGTCTTAAATTAAAAATCATAATAACACTGATTTCAAACGATGCAGTGTCCCATGCACCATTAGGGGTAGATGTGAGACTAGCAATAGTAAAAACTCATAATATGTTAAGAAGAACTAAACACTAGCTAAAAAAACAACTATTATCATAAATCAACGCTTTAGGTACAAATTATGTCATGGGTAATGTTATTAATTTTCAACAATGTCAAAAATTAAATGAGTTTGCTTTTGTCATAATAATGGTCTTTCACTAGCAGTTTCAAGTTGCGATTGCAAGACGTTAAAACGAGAAAAATATGAAAGATTATGAAACTAAATCTTTGCATATTTGAAAGGAAAGTGAAATTTAAAATTTCGCATATTTTTTTCTAACTTTTTTTCAGACTCTTGAAGTACCCTTGGGAATCGAATTGAACGAAAATAACGCTTCACAAATTAATTGAATTTAAATTTGTATTAAAAACCACTTAAATCAAAATAACCATAAAATTCATGTCTCAAATAAACCAATTCCATCACATATTGAAAGCAAAGGTAGAAAAATGAATATATTAGAGCAATTAGAAATTAATAAGTATATAAACAATCCTTTTTTTAAAATCATTAATGAACAAACCAACCTTATATCTTCACCACTGATAAACACATTTAAATAGACTATTATTATACATCATCTCTCTCTATTTAAACGCTTGCATGATGCGTTATTGATAAACTAATAATTATATCTACATAAATAAATTCTTTCTTAAAATTAAAATTAAAATTGCCATGTTTAGTAGTAATTATATCTACATACATAATTAATTATATCTACATACTTATATAAATTCTTTCTCAAAAAAAAAAAATTGCCATGTCAATAAATTCTCCCTTCCCAGAAAATAAATATAAGGGTACATACCTACATCCTTCACTACCTAATGAACAAACCAACCTTATGTCTTCACTACTGCTAAACAAATTAAAATAAACTATTACTGTACATCATCTCTCTCTATGTAAACGCTTGCATGATGCGTTATTGATAAACTAATAATTATATCTACATAAATAAATTCTTAAAAAAATAATATTACCAACAATTGTATTAAGCTTTAAAGTTTTAATTCTCTAAAATATGGCCATGTCAATAAATTCTTCCTTTCCCAGAAAATAAATATAAGGGTACATACCTCCATCCCCCATTAGCTACTGTTGTCTCCCATAAATTATTGCTGTACGTGTTAAAACTGTCACTTAGAATTGTATAGCTACAGTAGAACAGTAGTCCATTTGATCTTCACATTCGTTTGATAATGCCCTAACAAGGCGAAACAATTTTTTTATTGCTGGCGTCACAATATAATTTTTTATGTGTTTTTGTTAATAAAATACAACTTAGTAGACTCAAAAAATCTGTGTTTGATTTTAAATTAATACATAATTTAAAAACGAAGGATAAATTAAAAGAGAAGTAACAAATAAAAAAGTAAAAAACGAAGGTTTTTGGGAGAGAGAGATTTTCATTATCCATTCAGTAATTTGCTATACACATAAATTATATTGATTTACGGATTAAGGGATGAAGAAGATAATTACGAGCTGTGGGGTTGAGGATGTAACCCGAAGCCTGTGCGGAGATTTCCTATCAATTTTCGTGTTTTTAATCCTTGACTCGTAATAATTTTGAAAGCCGAATATAAATTTAATTAACGAAAAAGATCAACTAAATACAGTTTTTTGACTCAATTAAAAAGGAAATAAAATAAAGTTGATAACTTAATATTATGGATTTTTTAAAATTTTGTTAATGGGCCAAAATTGTTGATATTTCAGATTACCTCTTTAATGATATTTTTAAACGCCAAGCGTTCTATTAATGATATTTCATACAGTCGTGCAAATCAGTGAATATGTTCTCATTTATAAATTAAATTTTACTTGCTTAACACCACTTTTTCTTAAAATCGTGTAATCTTATCGTCTCACAATAGATTTAAAGAAAAAGTGGTATTTACCAAGTAAAACTTGAATTAAAAATGAATTAATATTACCACATAGTAACGCTGACTTAATTAATGAGAATTTGTTCTCACTTAAGTATGAAGAGTTGAACTTATTATCGATGAATAGTTTTCTGGAGAATAGAAGGAAGAACGAGACTTCTGACCTATCAAAACCTGGTTAAGTAATCATTTAACACACGTGCAACATTCAACATTGTACACATGATTGACAGTCACACTACTCAATTTTTTAGAACTTCTACATACATCATTAATCTCGTGACATGATACACGTGAGTTTACTATAGCCATCTATGATTGTATTGAGGAAGCTTTTATGTAGCAGGGACCTTTTAATGTATGCAATTCGTGGATAAGTATTTGGACGCACTGTAAATGTTGTTACTATATATTCATCCTTTTCACTGACAATACTGGGGCATTTCTAAAGATTGAACGTTGTTTTTTTTTAATTTGTAATTTTTTCGATTGGCAGTGACAAGGACATTAAAAGCTCTTTATAGTAATTTCACCGTAAAATCAGGAATAATATTCTCTTCTTTACGATATTTATAATATCTGCTACTCATTTTGTAATTTTAATTTTACAAGAGTTGTTTATCAGGAAGCCGTAAAAATCTGTATCAGATTCCTAAATGCGGTAGAAGCTTTCAATGTAAACCAAAGCACATCATTAGATTCATTAAATACACTTTAAAAATTCAAAAGGTTTTAAACGGTTTCCTCGATTTGAAAAAAGCTCTATTGATCAATTAATTTTTTGTTTTGTTTATTTGTTTACTTTAATGCTTCCAATTTTGCTAATTTTTTATGCTTGTTGATTTGATTGCTTCTCAAGGTTCTTTTTGAAAATAATTTGTGTTTCCTATCCCTAAACTAAAGTGCTTTTCGTAAATAAAATATAAATTTGTTTTTGTGAGTCTAGCACTAATAAAAAATATCAATATCAGCTACTTAACTCAGGAATTAATTAAAAGTCTACTAAAAACGGATTTTTATTTTACAAATGGAGCTTATATTTCCATTACAGATACGAATTTACATTTAGTTGTTATTCCGTTGATATAAGTATAATTTAGAAAATTTATGAGAAAAATTAGGAAAGAAATAATTAAATTTTCAAATACAAATAAGAACAACAAAGAAATACGTTACAAGTAAATGTTTAGAGACGAAATAATTACTTCTCACAAATAAAGATAATCATAATTTCTGTCTTAGCTTATATCAGTAGTTTTATTTTATATTTTATATATTATAATGCGGTAAAAGCAATAAAAAATCTTAAGTAAAAGACCATTAAAAACGAATGTTACTTATGAGTAATAAGATATTGAAAATAGAGAATATAGTCAATACGGCGATGTAATAGCAAAGAATTCTCAAAACAGAAGAGAGGTTTACGGTTTAATATTAACATCAATTCAAACTCATTTTATCCCATGTTTTAGTAAAAAAAATCGTATTTACTTTGCAGAATTTGATTATTTGTTACTATTTGTGTGTATAAAAAAAGGTTTATGATTAACTGAATTTTTATGATAGCTATTTGGCTTTAGGGAGGGCAAAAATATATAAACACAGTTGTAATTAAAATGTAACTTTGTTTCAAAATCATTATAAATATTTTACTATAATTTAATTATAATGGCTACCGGTTTCGATGCTAACTGCATCTTATAAAATGGAAAATCACATTTGATAAAACTATCAAGAAAAACAACTTTAAAAAATGCCCTCTGCCACAAAATGAATAATTACAGTTACAGCGTGAACATGTCTTGATTTTTTTTAATCCCCACTTAAACTTTTTCAGTACTTCCTGACTAAGCAAAGTTTTTTCATTACGTCATACAAATTAAGTGAGCGGTACAACTCTCAAATGTTAAGTAAGGGATGGGGAATAAGCCACTAACCACATCATAATTAGTTACCAGTTGGTGCAAAATTCTCTCTTCAGTTAAATGTCACACTTGAATTATGTACTGCGAAAATGTTACAAGTGCGTAAAACGAAATTTTAAAAGAAAACATTTTGAAACAATAGAAATACAAAAAAATATAAAAAACAATATACCCATGATAAACATGACAATGACGAAAACCTCCCCCCTATTGTCTATGTTCTCACTGATAAGAAATATAAAAAAATAAAATAAAATAAATAAATAAAAATAAGAAACAGCTCCTACCCCCTCTTCGACCTTCAACGTCCCGCTCTAAAATTTAGAATTAGCTTCACTACGGTGTTTGAAAATGATGCGGAATGCATCGAAACACATGTCACAATAGATATTAAGAAAAAGTGCTATTTGCTTAGTAAAAAAATGGATAGATTTTACTACAAAGTGAATGCCGAATCAATTGATGAAATTAAAAATAAGTACTATGCTAAAAATATTGGTAATAACGTGAGTGAATAATATTTTCCTAGATTAAATTATATTATACCTCCACATAAATGTAAATAAGGGGAAATTTTGCGTGTGTCCAAATACTTGTCCACAAATCTGGATTATCTCCAATTAGGATTTATTTTGAACATGATTTTTTAGACATCTTTATACACATGAAAAAAATATCGATATTTAAATTTAAAATATGGATATGAATTTTCCATATTCTTCTACATGTATGCTGAGATGTCAATACAAATAATGTGAAAAAATGAACTCCCAATTGAATCCAGATTTGTGAACAAGTATTTGGACACACTCAAACACACAATTTGGACACACAATTTGATAAGTATTTCTAATAAAGAGCCGCTTCGGCTCACAGAAATAGGATAATATATATATATATATATATATATATATATATATATATATATATATATATATATATATATATATATATATATATATATATATATATATATATATATATATATATATATATATATATATATATATATATATATATATATATATATATATATATATATATATATATATATATATATATATATATATATATATATATATATATATATATATATATATATATATATATATATATATATATATATATATATATATATATATATATATATATATATATATATATATATATATATATATATATATATATATATATATATATATATATATATATATATATATATATATATATATATATATATATATATATATATATATATATATATAAATATATATATATATATATAAATATATATATATATATATATATATATATATATATATATATATAATATATATATATATATATATATATATATATATATTTGTGTAAATAATAAAAACACAAATATTTATCTTTAAAAAAAAGTTGTAAATGAATTGAGTGGTCATATTCAAAGATAAATTAAATTGATAATAATTTTTTTAAGCATTTCTCAAGTATCTGAGTATAATCCAGGATTCAGACTTCACATACAAATGCGAAGAGTCTCTGCTTAATAAAAGCTTTTCTCATCCCACCACAGATGAAAAAAAATATGAAAGTCTGGGTTTTGAACAGTGTGGTTGTCAACCAAGGGACATAGAATTGGTGCATGTTACACATGTGTAAAGTGATCACTTGAATCGAACCTGTGACGGTCGGTAGCCCCGTAAATGCCTAGACTAATTGCAAGCCGTTTACCGAACTGTCAACACGCAAGTGTTTACGCTCCGTATTTTTTTTGCTTATTCGACGTTTTTTGGTGGTTTTTTTAAGAGTAGTATTTAAGATATATATATATTTGTAATTGTAATTTTTGTGCGCTCTCGATGGTGTTTTTCTTTATTACATAGACATAAAACTTTTTTAGATAAAAAAGAAATAGTGTTTTTTGTGCCCTGAAAAGTGAGTTTTCCGTGAACGCTGCCCTTGTGAAGTGTTTTTTACTTATTTTTTTGGCATTTACGTATGTGTGTTATATGTATTAACAATAAAGTCAGTGATGGTGGTATACCAAGTGCAGTGGTTAGCGAGTTATACCGTTTTTTCACTCTGACACGTGTCAGTAAAAAACGCGTGTGCTAAAGCTGTCGTGCACTGTGATATACCATCAGACGCGAAATAAAAAAACATTAACAGTGGTATATTTAGTTTTTTAAGACTTTGACGTTTTGTGGACACTATTGTGAAAAAACTAAAAAGTTACACTTTTTTGGTGAACGCTCTCAAAGTGGGTTAAGATAAAAAACCACAAATAGTACCACTCGACGCGGCTCATCGAGATTAACTTTTAACTCCGCGAGTGTGTATTTTTATCTCCACAGATTCCGGAGTTATACCGTTTTATCGGTTTTCGATACGCGGGTAGTGAGTAATATGTAGGGTATTACAGCGAAAGAGGTCTGGACGTGTGAATTTTGTTCGAGGCGATCTCTCGTCTGTGCGGTTCAATTCGCCGGTTGTTTGAGGTACGTCCTTTGACTCTACACCATCTCCTCCCCCCACCCTCAGCCTTCGAGCACTCTTCCGTCGTACTGCGACTCTCCGCGAGCCTTGAGGGCCAGCTAGCTTTTTTCCGGCCGTGCATCGGCGCCGACTGGAGGGCCCACCTTCTCAGTGGGTGTTCGTTGTATCGGTTGCGGGCAGAGGGTGCGTGAGCGAGGGAGCTACCACCCAATCTCACAAGCCACTCTACTCCCGGGTTAGTACCAGGTCGTCCGGCTGCTGCGAGGTTCCCGGGGACAGGTCATCGGATCAGATCCAGGATACTTCGTCGGCGGTAGTGAGGCACTGCCTCCACGGACTAGCATCTTGTTTTTGCGACTGCCCTTGGTTGGTGGGGGGGGATTTATTTTCCTCTCGGCTATTCTCGAGGGTGGTAACGGGTTGGAGCGCAGGTGTCGAGTCCCCTCTCTAGACCTGTCGCGACCAACTCTCGCTTAGGTTGGATCACAGCCCTCTCTAAGGTCGCATTCCTGTCGACCACCTCGGCTGTTTGACCTGTTTTTTATAACAGGTTATATCAGCGCGGGTGTCGGGCGGTTTTCGTCGAGCGCTGTTTCACCTCACCCGGAATTTTTCCGAGTGAGGGTGGAGACACTCCTCCTCCAGCTATAGTTGGAGAGGGACGCCGACGTCCTTCCCACTCCCTTCCCCCGCGTAATCAGCAGACGGGGATGTCGACGCCGGAGCGATCGCCCGAGGCCACGCCGAAAAAGAATCCGTTCGAGACGTCAGTTCTGACTCCTCGCTCTCCTCCTAGCCGATCTATCAGCAGCCCGGAAATAAAGACCAAGAGCAACACGAAAGTGCCACCTAAAAAAGAAGAGGACCCCAAGATGGTACAACCGACGAAGAGGAAGACAACTCGCCAGAGCCAGAAAGAAGCAGCAACTGAGCCAGAACTGCAGATCGCTAAGGACCCGACTCCCTCCAGTTATGGGAAATCCCAGAAATCTGCCCTAACGAAGGGGCCCAATCGCTCGAATCCGAACTCTGGAAAGACAGCCCAGAAACCAGCTGAGACAAAAGAGCCTGCACCATCAAGCTCTGGGACCTCCCAGAAGATCGCCCCATCAGCATCCCGTAAAGATGAGGTAACTCCCATTTCCAGTGAGAACAAGGTGAGTATGCCCACTAATGACCTTTCTCTGCGGGTCATTAGTTTGTCAACTACTGGCCTGCGAATGGTAGAAAATATTAAAGGCAAAATAACTGCAGAGTCCCGGGAAGGGTTATTAAATCTGTTTACAGATATCATCGACCTGGCTGCGGAGATGACCAGGAAATCCCAGCTGCAAGAGTCTGCCTTTCTGAAAGAGAAGATTGCTCTCATACAGAAGAGCGCCTCCGCCAGTACTCCCTCCCATCAGCCGGTAAGTAACATAAGTTATGCATCTGTTGCAGCTGCCGGAGGAGGAGCACATGCAGTCATCGTAAGCGCTACCGACAAAACCAAGACGACGTCGGACATCATGGCCACGTTGAGACAGGACGTCAGACCGTCAGATTTGAAGGTAGGTGTCAGCGCCTTAATACCAGCCCGAGACAACAAGGTCATCATAAAACTCCCGACCTCCAACGATGCCAGCACGATGAGGGCGGCCCTTCCCAGGCTGACCAAGGGGAACCTGGTAGCGAAAGAGGGAAAGCGTTTAATGCCCACGGTCGTGCTTAAAGGCATAGAAAAGGACACGAAAGACGACGAAATCATAGAGTACATTCTCCAGCAGAATGACTCTATTTTTGAAGCCGTCGGACACGACAAAGAAGCAATTAAACTTCAGAGGACCTTTAAAAACCGGAACAGTGAACGACTGAGGAACGCCGTGCTTCTAGTTAAAAGTGAGGTGAGAGAAGTTTTAATTAGCCAGGGTCGTATCAGCATCGGGTACCAGAGGGTACAGGTAGAAGATAGCTGTCCCATCATGCAATGTTTCAAATGCATGGGTTTTGGACACTCTGTTTCCAGATGCATGGAGGGGAAGGACCGCTGCCTCCACTGTGCGGGAGATCACAAGTCAATCACCTGCACCAAAAAGGAGACCAAAGAAGAACACCGTTGTTGGAACTGCGTTAAGATGGCCAAGGGTAAGACCGAGGCCTCTAAACATAGGGCCAACGACAGGGACTGCCCCTACCGGCTAAAAATGATGCTGAGAACGATGGAGCGAGTTAATTATGGCTAATTCCGCTGCTCCGAATGCCACCGGGATCCAAATAAACAATTCAGGCGCGACTAAGGTTATACAGTGGAATTTGGGCCGCTGCAAAGCGGCACAAGAAGAAGCACTGGCCAACAGAAGGGGAGCGGATATACTGCTGCTTCAAGAACCTTATACAGGGAATACAGGCAAAATAAATGCATCGGGGGTTACCATCTTTCAATCGGTAACTTCATCGGAGCATGTCTGCAAAGCGGCAGTAATAATCTGCAAACCCCACTTAAATGGTATTCTATTGAGTAAATATAGTAACTCCAATACAACACTGGTAAGCATAATCACCGACGCAGGCCCAATTATTATAGGATCCATGTACGTGGAACCACACGCGGACGTCAATCCACATTTAGATAAAATAAAACTCCTCGGAAAGGTACAAATACTCATAGGCTGTGACCTTAATGCTAAAAATGTGTGGTGGGGAAGTGCTAGAACGGACAAAAGGGGTGAAAACGTTGCAGATTTCCTTTCGGAACTCAATCTGCACACCTTAAATCAAGGTAACCGTCCAACTTTCGAGACCTATCGCGGTCAACGCTACCTCAAAAGCGTTATTGATACAACATTCTGCTCTTCAAGCCTATTAGACAAAGTCGACAATTGGAGAGTAGAATCCAATGACAACCATTTGAGTGATCATAACCCCATTTATTTTGAAATTTCTTCAAATATACAAAACCCCACGGAAAACCAGACAGCAATCTACAATACAAAAAAAGCCAACTGGGACAAATTTTCAAACAGAATCCAAAGTAAATTAAGGGTTAAAAATATAACGGAAAAGTCCTTCTTTGAATTAAGCAACTCACTTGAATTAGAGAAGAACATTAAAACAATTATGCAAATTGTAAGCGAGTCGTGTAAAGCTAGTATACCGATCAGGAAACCCTCTTCAAGGAAACCTTGTCCATGGTGGAATGCTGAACTCGACAAGCTCAAAAAAGAAGCTACTAAATGTAGGCACAGGCTTCAGAACTCGGGAAGACTCCGTAGAGAGACGAAAACGCTCCCAGAGTATCTCGAGGCTAAACATGCCTACAAAATAGCTATCGAAAAAGCCAAAACAGAGTCATGGAAAATTTATTGCGCGTCGCAAAACAGAGAAACCGCCTGGTCTGCAATTCACCGAGTGCTGGTCAACCGAAACCGGACCACTCCATTAGCGACGCTAAAAGATGGCAGCCAGTACTTAGCTTCGGCTGCGGAAAGTGCTCAGCGACTCTTAGAGATATTTTTTCCGGACGACAACACACAGTCAGAAACACGTGAACAAATCAAAATCAGGCGGTTTGCAGAAGTCATACCTTATACAGAAAACGACCCGTTATTTACGGTGGAGGAGATTGAGGACATATTATTGAACATCAATCCGGAGAAGGCGCCCGGCGAAGATCACTTCACCGCGGACATCTGCCTTCACTTCTTCAACGCAGACAGGTCATTAGTATTAGGTATGTACAACGCATGTCTCAGACTGAACCACTTCCCGATTCCATGGAAAACAGCGAGGATCATAGTCATACCCAAACCAGGTAAGGACGACCTTCAAGATATTAAGTCCTACAGACCGATCGGACTCATTTCGGTGTTTGGAAAAGTACTCGAAAAGATGATGATCAATCGGATTAACTGGCATTTTCATCGTAACGGTAAGTTAAGTCCGAAACAATATGGATTCACACCCCAAAAATCGACAGAGGATGCTCTCAATGCCTCAGTCAAGGTAATCAGGACGGCACTGCAAGACAAGAAAATGATCGTCGCGATTTCGCTTGACATACGGGGAGCTTTCGATAATGCCTGGTGGCCATTTTTAATGTGCCAACTTAGCAGTAAAAAGTGTCCTAGGAACTTGTTCTTGCTGGTGAAAAGTTATCATCAACAGAGGAAAGTCGTGTTGTCACATTTTGATGCAACTCTCGAGAAGGTCACGACCAAAGGATGCGTTCAGGGATCTTCCTGCGGACCGAGCTTCTGGAACTACATCTTGGATGATGTACTCCAGAAAGACTTGGGCCAGGGGGTAGAACTGAGGGCATTCGCGGACGACCTTCTCTTGACGGCTGTGGCCGACAGCACGACGGATCTCGAGATAATGACGGATAACGCCCTGAAAACCATCACTACATGGGGAATTAAGGCCAAACTCCATTTTGCAGAAGATAAAACGAACGCGATGTTTATTACCAGACGAAAGGACCGCCAGCCGGAAATATACATGAACGGAGTCCGGTTGCAATTCGTAGACCATTTCAAGGTTTTGGGCCTCACCATAGACCGCAACCTAAATTGGTCTAAACACGTTGACAACGTTTGCAAAAAAGCAGCTGGCATCACGAACAAACTCTTGAGAGCCGCCAAACCGACATGGGGAGCGTCACCGGAAGTTATGCAGCAAATATATATAGGCGCTGTAGAACCTCTGATAACATATGCCTCAAGCGTGTGGGTGGAAGCGGTTCGCAAGAAAGTCATCAGAAAGAAACTGGACTCCATGCAAAGACATATTGCTATCAGGTCATGCAAAGGATACAGGACAATCTCCCTTGTTTCAGCTCAGGTTTTAAGTGGATTTATGCCACTCGATCTGAGGATTAGAGAGCTTGCTGAGGCATACGCAGTCAAGAAAAGCCTTATCTTGCAGGACCTGCCGGAAGACAGATTCTACCAGGGAGTTGGAGACTACTTCTCCCTCCCTCATCCAGCTGAACGACTTTCCATAGATCACGGCTACGATGACCAGACTCTACCTGGGACATTGCAGGAAGAGTTGAGGATCTTCACCGATGGTAGTCTCTTGAACGGCAAAGTAGGTGCAGCTTTTGTACCCTTCGATGGCGTGAGAGAGCTGCCTTCGAGGAAGTTGAAACTCGACGACTTCTGTTCTGTGTTCCAGGCGGAACTTTATGCGATCAAAGAAGCCTTGTTTTATGTTTTGAAAAAACCCCCCAACAGATGGAAGCAGATAACGATCCTGACAGACTGTAAATCTGGCGTCCACGCAATAGCGGACCGAAATTCGATCAACCCTATTGTCATGGACATCAGAACAGATATTCAAAAGTTAAGATGCAGACACCAGAATGTGTATATCGGCTGGATAAGGGGTCACTGCGGTATCCTAGGGAACGAAAAGGCGGATGAAAAGGCCCGGGAGGCAACACTCAAGAAGACTGCCCCTGACTATGCCAACTTCCCGCTAAGTTTTGCCAAAAGGAAAATTAGAAGCAGGACCCTCCAACTCTGGAACGATCGTTATTTGAACGAAACCACCGGAAAGGTAACCAAAATGTTCTTACCAACCATTTTCCATGCCTTTGATTTCAAGAGACTGCAGAAACCTGGCTTTGAGCTCACTCAAATCCTTACGGGTCACGGTGGGTTCATGAGCTACCTACATCGTTTCAAGATCTCCGAGATCGACAGCTGTACGTGTGATGATGAGACATCTCAAGATGTCCCTCACCTGTTGATGCTTTGCCCCCTTTTCAGCTTTGAAAGACAACAGCTGGAGGCGCGTTGCAGGAGCCTGGGTGAGGATCTATCCAACATCGAATCCGTGATAGTTCATAAGGAATTGTCACGAGAGGTAGTATCATACATGATAAAAATAGTGAAGGACATTGGTAACATAAACCAAAGTAGGACACAAAATGCCGAACCCTCTTCTAGTGGAACGGAAGGTCTGCTGATGACAGTCAACAGTCCGCCTTCTCCTGAGGAGTTTTACGTGGTTTCCTCCCAGCAATGAGCAAATGCAGAGAAGTTCCTATTTGACCCACACTAGATGATCCCTCCTGTTCCCAACACAGATTCAAATAAAAACATATTTAATTAGCTAGAAGAAACAAAAATCCACTAAATGATCTATAAACCTTGTACATAATAAGCAAGGTAAATAATAAATGCAATTCCCATCTAAAAAAAAAAAAAAATGCCTAGACTTCTATATTCTTCTTCATCTTTGTTTAGATAATAATCCAGATTTGTGAACAAGTATTTGGACACACTCAAGATGTGTTATTTTTTGTTGTTATTAAAAAACACTTGGGTGTTCGAATTATTGAGAAAAGTAAAGAAGCTTTTTCTTATTTACTTCGATCGATTTGTTTTATTTTTCACGAAATGGTCCTCTTGTCGTGATCGAAGAAACACACTGAAAATGTGATGAGAATTTCCGAAATACGTTGTATTTTTACGGAAAAATTCAAGAAAAACAATGGGAAGTAACCGCCACTGGCGACAAATTGCAAACACAGCCCGTGTCGTCATTTCCTATTAACTTTAATGGATCGAGTAAATGAGAGCCTTAATACTAACAAATAATCTAATTACTAGTTCCCATTTATTTAATTATTAGTTAGTCACTTATTCGCTTATTCGTCCCATTCGTGACGGCCCCTAAAAGACTTATGAGAGACGTGACAACCCTCCGAAAAATATTTCTATTTCTGGTACAGAGCTTACGGATTCCGAGAAATTTACAAAGGACAAATGACATATTACTATTTGACATCGACGCTCAATTATTATTTATTGAGTTGACGTTTAATTTGTAGAAGTTAATTTTTATTTATGCGTTAATTTTAAATCAAACACAGATTTATTGAGTCTACTAAATTGTATTTTACTAACAAAAATACATATAAAATTAAATTGTGACAATTGTTTCGTCTTGTTAGGAAATTCATTTGATAATGCCCTAACAAGGCGAAACAATTGTCACAATTTTTTTTTGGTGTTTTTGGTTAGTAAAATACAACTTATTAGACTAAAAAAATCTGCGTTTGATTTAAAATGAATACAAAAATAAAAACTTAATTATTATTGTCGAAATAAATTCATGAGGATGACAAAGGAAAATTTGGCATGATCAAGTGCATTAAATACTTGAATGTGGAAAAAAACATGTTTTGTCTGCCTTTGTAGTGTAATCGTCAAAATTCTCGGCTACCGTTCTGAAGGTCCCGGGTTCGATTCCCATGGGGAGTGAAATAAATATAAGTGATTTTTTTCACTTATAGTATATACTTGTAAGTATATTTATTCTATATTATCCTAGACTGCTACCTGAAGTGGAGGGCTGATCACCTTTCGTTTATGTGTTGACGATCATGATAACACTGCGTTTAAATGATGCAGTGCCCTATGCACAATCGGAAAAAAAACAAAAGTCAATGTGGTTAAAAACAGAGTGACAGTTTTATTTGTTGTAAGTTTATAAAATGTGCCACAAAGTATCACCAAAAAATATTCAAGATATATTTTTACCAAGAAAATATAAGCTTTCTTAAAAAAAAAATTTTCAGGAATAAAATGTTTTTTTTTCATGTATATATGTACTTTTATTCCATTTTAATTGATGTTTTACTTAGTAAATACCACTATTTCTTAAAATCCACTGTGACACGTGTTTCGATACATTCCGCATCATTTTCAAACACCGTATGGTGTTAAATAGATAGATTTTACAACAACGTGACTGCGAATCAATTAATGAAATAACTTTAAATAGAATTCATAAAATTAATGTATAAAACAAATTTATTTATTTATTGAAAAACAGTTTTTTTTTATTTAAAAATAGTTTTCTTATTAAATTCTCCCAGTTTTCTTCTTGACTTGGGAAAATTACGGAAGAGGTTTCTTGATTGCCGGATTTTAATTACACCGTTTGTTTTTGAACACCATGTGCTGAAATAATATAACACGTTATTTTAGTTAATTAAAGTACCTCAGCGAATGTCTCTAATCTCCAGTGCTGTTAATTCGCAACAGAATTTGGAGAGGTGAGTTTGTTTACTGTTCCATGATATTTTATGGGTTTTCAGATCCGGATCTCACCATTACATTGACGAAAACTAAAGTTTGTTTTAATTAGTTGAATCATAAAATGTATCACAATGAGACAAATAACGTAATACTGTTCGTTTTAGAGATTGGATTAATTTGGTGACTTTATCGTATTATTTTTTGACATCTCAACAAAGATGAAGAAGAATATGTAAGTCTGGTCATTTACAGGGGTAACGACCATCATAGGCTGGTTTAAAGTGATTATTTTACACATGCGTAATATTAATCAATTCTTAACAATAACAATGTTATGATAAATAACTCCTGTAATTGGAGATAATCCAGATTTGTGAACAAGTTTTTGGACGCATTAAAAATTTTGTTAATTTGGTAACTGTTACTTTTTCGTAACCCGGTTGTAACTATTGGTTCACATTTCTTCTCTGCCTTAGTTTTGATGATCGGTTTGTTTCTATCATGGTCAGTCTCGACCCAACTGTATCTTTCTCTCTTCTCTTTAATTTGATGAACTCGCTACAACGCATGTCAGAGATAATTTGGTCCATATAAGATAAGTGGGTTGTCCTCTATAGTTTGTGCCATTAGCGAAAAAAAATCTTACTTCATTTGTATTTTGAGACTACGAAAAAAAATTAACACTCAAATTTCTTCTTTGTGGGTTACAATCTTTGTGATCATTGGCTTGCTACTTTTATGTTCAGTTTCTACCCAACTTTGAACTCCACTTTTTTTTCTTTAACTGGCCGTTCTTGCAACAACGCAAGTCAAAGATAATTTGGTCCATTAAGGTTAAGCGTTGTCATCTTCTGTAGTTCGCGCCTTTGCACATACCTTACGCAATTGTAAAAAGTAAGCCATGTGTCTTTTATTATGGTCTTTTCATTTGGCTCGCTTTTGTGTTACTTTATTGATTAAGTATATTGACTCCCCAGCCCTGCTTAAAATCTCGTTGCTCCCTACATGTTCCAACATATGAATCTACATTTTGCGCCTATAGCACCACATCTCAAACGCATCTAGCCGCCCGTATTTTATTTTCCCGATAGTCAATAAGTAGTCAGAATACAGAAGTGTAAGTCGTATCGTATACAGAAGAAAGTGACCAAGTAAATTTTGTACAAAAATGTGATCATTGACTATATGATATCATACTAGCTTAATATTGCCTTGAAAAAATCCCAAAGGATTTTAAACTTGGAGGTATAGTATATTGACTTGTTAAAAATGACTAACTGCATTGATGTTTATTTTCTTGCCAAGCAAAAGTGACTTAAATGGCACTCCTGAACATTTCACGTTTTGTGGGTTGGTCACTTTCTCCTGTACGACTACGATATGTTAGTAGCTAGAAATTAGCAATATTAAACAATTTTTTCCACTGATCGAATCGAATCGAAAAATCGAATAAGAAAACAAATCCTTTCATAAAGGTCGTTATTTTAATTATACAATTCGGTCGCCAATGTCTGTTTTTATACAATTTAAAATAATTAATAATACGGTGAACATCCGTATAGAATCCCAGTACTTTCACTGCGCTGTCAATGAAATGTTTTTCATTAATTGACTCGGTAGTTACTTTGTGGTAATATCTATCAATTTTTATAACTGATGCGGAATGTATTGATACACGTGTCACAATAGATTTTTTAATATATAGTGGTATTTACCAAGCAAAACTTAGATCAAAAATAAAATGTTTTTCCTTTAACTTATTTCATTATTTTTTTTACTGCTATTATTATTATTATTATTATTATTTAGTATTCTTTAATGAAATTAAAAAAAAAGACTAATAAAAAAAATTATAAATTTCTATAAAATAGAAAATATATACATATACAGTCAAATAGATAAACTCAATAAAAAGGCATTAAGGCATTAAGAAAGCAGTATAGGGTTTTAAAGAAAGCTCAATTATCATTACCTCAACGGTTTTTAATATTTAAAAAAAATATATATTACAATATTATGAAATTCCGAAATGTAATATAGTAACATAATACATTTCGTTAAATTATATTAACATATTTCACATTTGCGGGCATGATATTAAATGTATTTTCTTAAGCCCACATTCAATTTTCGTTATTATGATAATATGATATAATTTTATCCCACGCAAAGAATGTTAATAATTTATGCAGAATAACATACACGTTTATATTCGCTTGTACGTTAATATATTTCAATAATATTTTCAAAAATGTTGCAAGTCATTTCTATGAAAATACAGAAGAGTTTTTTTTTCATGTCTCTTTGTAGGAGCTTTTTACTATTTTATATATATATATATATATATATATATATATATATATATATATATATATATATATATATATATATATATATATATATACATATACATATATATATATATATATATATATATATATATATATATATATATATATATATATATATATATATATATATATATATATATATATATATATATATATAAATATATATATTTATATATATATATATATATATATATATATATATATATATATATATATATATATATATATATATATATATATATATATATATATATATATATATATATATATATATATATATATATATATATATATATATATATATATATTATATATATATATATATATATATATATATATATATATATATATATATATATATATAAATATATATATTTATAAATATATATATATATATATATATATATATATATATATATATATATATATATATATATATATAATATATATATATATATATATATATGTATATATATATATATATATATATACATATATAGGCCATTTCAAAACAAAACAAAAAGTTTTGCTTAATACATGCAAGTATTTAATTTAAAATCGTAAAGCAAACCTGCATACCTAAACTTAATTATAAAACAATGACTTGTAGCATTTTAGAAATACAGACACCATTTAACGTAGGTACTTATTGTCCTGAATTGAAATTGTTGAATTCTGGAATGTGACGTTTCACAAATACCTTCAAATTCACAATAGAAGGAATGAAAGAAATTAATTGAAATATGTCGAAAGAAATTATTATTGGAAGAAGGAAAATACAAGAATTGTAGAAATAAATTTCGCACGGTACAAATAACCCAGATTTTCTTTTTAAACTTTTTTTGTAAAATCCGTTTTTTTTCAAATATAAATTCTTATTCTAAATGTTTTTTTGAATATATTTTATAAAACAGATTTGACTTAAAGATTCAGAGCATATATGATTTTCTTATTTATTTTATTCATTTAAGGTAAAAATATACTTGAATCACTATTTAAATGTAAAAAAAAAACGGACGTTACTGTAAATGTTAATAAATAATACTGTTACAATAAATACATATTTTATTTATTGTAACAGTATTATTTTTTCTTGTTTATTTATTTAGATCTATATAATATCATCCAACAACCATAAATGTGTCATCCAATGAACTCCAATTTTCGGTCGAGTTTATGGAAAATAGAGTATATCATGAGAAATCACCAAGAACAATTAAATCCGTGAAATAACGTCGATATCTCAACATTAGATGAAGAAAAAATGTTATTTTGGATATTTACAGGGCTTATAAAGTATCATATGCTGGTTAAGTGATCACTTAACACACGTGCAAAATTCACCATTTTAAAAATGATTGAACTACACGACTCAAATTCCTCAAATACTCAAACTTCTAGATCAATCTCATGACACAGTACATATCGCTCACTCCTTTTGAGAACGTCATAAATAAAAAATCGTCAATTTTCAGTTGTGCATGTTTTCGGAATGTCCAGAAAATGTACTATATTCCAGCCTATGACGGTCGTCAGTCCCGTCAAACCCAGACTTCCATATTCTTCTTCATCTTTGGTGAGAAATAAAAAATATATAAATAAAAAATTCTATTTAATATAAATATTCGTTTTGTAAATCGTCCAATTTGATTTATTAAACGACCAATTTGATTTATAAGGCGTCCAATTTGATTTGTTAAAAGTCCAATTTGAAGTAAGAAACCTGTATTATGCCCCACCGTGTACACGTATATTATGTAAGAAGTGATTATCTTCCTTAAGGCAGCAAATTTGTTTTGCTGTAAGATGTTAGTTTCCAATGTTGAATGTCTAATTTTAGAATCGAGGCTGGAATAGTTAGTTCGTAATTCGCAAGTTTTCAGACTTGAGGGAACATTTTCAAATAATCACTTCAATGAACTCTCAAATGAACTCTCAAAGGAACTCTCAAAAACACTCCAGAAGAGGGTGACCAAACAAACCGAAGCCAAGCTGAGGGTCATTATAAAACGTACAGTCACATTAAAACTTAAAGCTTAAATCGTTGAGAATAATTTTATCTCGTGAAAAGTCGCTAAGATTAATTTACGTCATTTTCTTTGGAAATGAATAAATTGCCCTTTTTATTGTAGAAAGAAATTACGTCTGTATGGAAGAAATATCTAACACCGAGGTATTTTTTTAATTTTTAGTGTAAATACCACTATTTATTAAAATCTATACGACACGTGTTTTGATGCATTTAACATCATCGTCAAACATCGAATTATAAATTTATCCTACATATATACATAATTATTTCTGAAATACTATTTGAAGCTATGGATTCATAGGTCGAAACACTTTTATAAGGTATATAATTAGATTAAAACCAATATTTTTACCTTTTTCACTTTATTTTTATTTGACCAGCGACCGGGTTTCGTCGTTACCGACATCATCAGACTGGTCTGATGATGTCGGTAACGACGAAACCCGGAAAATGTTGTGAATAGAAAAGATATACTTTTTGTAAGTTGAGATGTAATAGACTTGATTATTTTATTAAAATTAAACACTTGAATATACCACTTTAATGAGTTTTATTTAATTATACTACTAGTTTCGAAAACTTACAGATGTTTTCATCTTCTGGTACAAATCGAACCAGTTTAAATTTATACCAGAAGATGAAAACATCTGTTAGTATTCGAAACTTGTAGTAAATATAAATAAAAGTCATTAAAGTGGTATATTCAAGTGTTTAATTTTAATAAAATAATCAACATGTCATTCCACAAGGTTAATGCCGAATCAATAAATAATATAGACTTAATAAAAGGCCTATAAATACCAAGACCCCCATATTACCCTCGTAAAAAAGATGCTTCTTCTCTGTTAGGACACCTGAAACATCTTGAAAAGTTACATTATTTCACTTTCCGTCCTTATTATATTCATATAACACCCTCATTTTTCCGGGCGAAAAAATAAAATATACAGATTTTTGTAAAATATTTCGAGCACTTGCTTAGAAAAAGGGCGTTATACTTATGCTAACAAAAGAAATGGGTCTTACCCTACAAAAACAGATCCTTACGAATATTTTTTGGAAGGACGAAGATTTTGGAAAGCCCTTGAACATCTTGTGCTTTCTTCAATTTCTCCCTATTTCAACTGGGTGCGGTATTGAATGGATAATCCGGTTCATATAATAAAATATCCGGTAAATATGAACGTACAGCATGGCGCAAAATTAATCACCCTCTCGGAAAATGTTATAATTTTTGCAAATGGTGTCGTGCGTCAATCATATTTGGTATTTGTGAACAAAATAGTTGTAGTATATATAACAACTTTTTTAAATTTTGTAAATTTGTCGAAATTTTAACGTAACTTAACATTAAAAACAACTTGCGTACTTTAAGGCGAATTCCACAGCTTTAAAATATTATTGTACCTAAATTATGTATTGAAATTACTTCTACAACAAGAACGTATTTTATAAAACGTGAGTGGTTACATACGAAAAATTGATCACTCTATCGGAAAATGTTACAATTGCAAAAAGCGTCGTATATCAATCAAATTTAAAATTTGCTGCAGTATGTAAACAAATTTGAGTTGGCACAAAATTATTCATCCAAATTTATTTTTGAATAAGTTCTTTTTTTTTACCGAACAAAAAAAAAATTTTAATGGTGGAAATCATTATTTGGACATAAACGTTTTTTTTAAAAGTGAAAATATCGTTTTGATCAATATCACTAGTCTGTTTTTGGTTGGTTGGAAGATATTGATTAATAAGCCCGCCAATGTACTTTTTTTTTGTACATGAAGTTTAAATAAATAAATAAATAAAAATATGATGTTCAAGGGCTGCCACCAGTATAAATACATATTTGCGACCGTTTCATCAATCTGTTTAAATACAAAAGCTAATTAATTTATAATTATAAAATACGATTGACGTGCGACGTCATTTGCAAAAATTATAACATTTCCCAATAGGGTGATTAATTTTGTGCCACCCTGTATATTCTCACGGACATTGTTAACAAGGGATTACATGTAACAGATTTCGGAACATACCTTGTTCTTTTATCAATCTTTTATCATTGTTCTGGTCAGGGGTGTAGTAGAGAGGATGAATATTTTTGAAAAATAACAACTTTAAATGGAAAAGTTTATATTTTAACAGTTCATCATAGATGAAGAAGAATATAAATATAAACAATAAATGATAACTGCAAGTCCCTCTCCAAGTACAATAAATTAGTATCTTTAATGGGGAGAACTGCGTAATTTAATTTCAAAATTGTAAATCATAAATGACTGAAAATTTAATTAAATTATTTTAAAAAAGCTCTCGTTACCATATTGAATGAATAAAAATATTAAAAAATCTGCATATTTACAGGGATTATGACTTGTCATAGACTAGTTGAGTGATCACTTTATATAGTGTAATATTGACAACCACACTTATAGTAAATACGAAACTTCTAGTTTATCTTTTTGAATGTGTTATCTTTCTCGTGTTCCACATAAATATTTGTTCCATTATAAGATAAACATCATAAAAATATTGATTTTGAAATTTGAAATTTTGTTTATTTTTTTAAACAGAAAACATATTTACTAATCCAAAAAACGATTGCGAAGTGTTTTTCTAACTCCTTTTACGGTCGAGTTATTTGTGATCAAAATAGTTCTTGAATTCAGGTTCAAAGAGAGAAAATAGCCTTATTGATTGGCAATACAGTTATTTTCTGTATTTTTTTTTTCTTGTTTTATGGTTAAAATAATCTGAGTTGAAAAAATATTTAAAACTACCCCGCCACGAATTGCTGTAGCTTGGTCTAATAAAATGAAAAAGAAAGAAACGAGAAAACACACCTTTTCTAAATTTATAATTCCGCAATGCCTAATTATGGGCCAACAATATTTTAATAGATGTCAACTAGCACGATTTCCACCATATCAATTTTTTGTATACATGTGTTTCATTTACATTTAACAGAAAGCGCTGCCATTGCAGTTGATATTGAAAAAAAAAATATTAAACAAAAAAAAATACAAGTAACAGGTTGTTTATAACGATGTTTAAGATTTTGAATTAACGAACATTTACATTTTTTTAAATATAGATTACTTTAAAAGTTAACATTAAACGATGAAGTAAAGAATTAAAATAGGAGCACTAAAACGACCTGTTAAAAGTCCTTTTATATTTTTAATGTTTTATGCTAAATGTTCTTAAACCTATATATCTCTACTCACTTTATATAAACGAATTATTTTCTTAGTATCTAAAACAAATTTTAAATATTTAACATTTTAAACATATTTTTTTATAAAAATTAAAAATCCAATTGTTGACTGTGAACTCAGTATTTATCTTGCTTTACTTTGTTTATTCTCATTTTTCTGAATATATGGTAATAATATGACTGTTAAAATTTATTCTTAAAATTTAAATTGGAATCCCGAAAATCATAAATATTAAATAAAATTATAAAGTTGAACATTTTGTAAATATAAACATTTAAAAATGGATAATTTACAATGTGATAATAAATTTAGCTTAACATTTCTTGTCTTTGTTTCCTTTTGATATAAAACAAGAAACAACCTTTACCCTTAACACATCCTTCAACGACCTAAGGGCGCAACCCTCAAATTTAAGCCGAACTTCACACACGGTATTTGATAATAGTGTGGCATCAAAACACGTGTGACAATTAATGTTAATAAATGGTGATATTTAATAACAAATTTTGAAGTTAAAAATAACAGATAATGACAATGCCAAAGCAATAAATATGTTATTTGTATTTCTCGAGTTTAAAATCTACGTTGAAATAAATTCAATCGCCACTCGTTTGAATTTTACATTCTGACTTGCTGAAACCATTTTTATATGAGATTTTTTTTACTATCATTAGGTAGGTACTGTTCATAATGATAAATAGTAAAAAATACAAACGTATTAGTTTAAGCTTATTGTGCTTTATACAAATAAAATATTTAAATACACGAATAAAGCTAACCGTGTTAAAATAATGAAACAAAAACAAGTATTTCAATATAATTCTATAGGGTCCGCCATCTAAAGTTTTTTTTTTCAACTAGTGCTTTTTTCGTGAATGGTAACACTTAGCTCATGTCTGATTTGACAGATAATTAGTTTTATCTTTCCGCTAAGCGAATATGGTTGTGTATACGCTTGAACAACGCTGGGAAATATTGCGACATTACTTTGAAAATCATGGTAATGTTGCAGAATGTGTGCGAAAATTGCGTACGGTTTTTGGAAGAAGAGAAGCACCGTCAGCTCCGTATGTTCGTTATCTTGTGAAAAAAGTGAAAGAAACTGGCATCCTCATCGATAAACCAAAGCGTGAAAAGCCAAAAACAGTGCGTACACCCGAGAATATCGATGTTGTGGCAGAAAGTGTGCGTGAAGCGCCATCAACATCAATTCACCGTCGTTCTCAACAATTGAACATTTCGGAGACATCATTGAGACGAATTTTGCATAAAGACCTTGGTATGACGCCATACAAAGTCCAATTGGTTCAGGAATTGAAGCCAACTGACCATCCAATGCGTTTTCGCTTCGCTGAGTGGGCCTGCGATCGACTTACAGAAGATGCCGATTTTGCCAAAAAAATCATCTTTTCGGATGAAGCTCATTTTGATCTTGGCGGGTATGTAAACAAGCAAAATTGTCGTATTTGGGGCACAGAAAACCCGCACGCATACATTGAAAAGCCGGTACACCCAAAACGAGTCACTGTTTGGTGCGGATTTTGGTCCAGAGGCATAATTGGGCCATTTTTCTTTGAAAATGAGCAAGGAGTGGCCGTTACAGTCAATGGCGATCGTTATCGGGCCATGTTGAACGGATTTTTGTTCACAAAAATTGAAGAAGAGGATATTGGCAACATTTGGTTTCAACAGGACGGCGCTACGTGCCACACAGCCGAAGCTACACTCGATGTTTTGCGCCCTGTTTTAAAAAAAAAAAAGTTATTTGGCGGACCCTTTATAAGGAGTTGTTAACAAAATGTAACATGGTGTTTTTGAAAATATAAAGTTTATTTTAAAATAATTAATCTTTACAAAAATATCGAATAAAATTCATCTGAAACTGAATGAAAATTATCCATAATTTTTGTAAAGGATTTATTATTTTTAAATAAACATTTTTAGAATGGGAAACATATATTTTTTTGCTAAGTTTTAAATATATTTTAAAGAATATACTCCATAAATGTGTTACCCAAAATACCGTACGGAATAAATGACTCGTAACATTCAAATAATTCAAGTAGACATATTCACACATCAAGTGCTTCACTCCCCCAAGAGAAATTAATTCTGATGTTACAGGATTAACCTCAATATAAAACAGGAGTGGAACGTACTAAAAGTTTTATTTATTTATTAAGATAAAATTAGCAAAAATGCTTAATTAAAACTTATTTTGTGCAAAAATAACATTCGCATAAAATTAATATGAATAGTTTTTATGCTAAATTTTAGTAAAATTTAAGTGAAATTATAAATTACAAAAAAAACATCAACAATAAATTTACGTCGTGGTATGAAGGTAACTGTTATAATTTTAAACCAGAAAAAAAACCTAAAAAGTGAAGTAAAATATTTTTTGAAAGATACAGAGTAAGGAAACGTTAAATAAAATTAAATGGATAAGAAGGAAAAAAATATTGACGAGTGAAATTGAGTTTTTTCAATGAATTCATTTCTTCACAGAAGTATTCATCGAAACAGTCAATGATATCCATCCTGTAAAAAGTAAAGACGTGAATTTTTTATTCACTACATTATAAAAACACGCACGTTTTCAAATACAAAGTTATGTCAAAGTTTCAAAAAAATCTGTGCATAACTTAAGGAGATTTCAGATTTTAAACAAACAAACATTATTTATTTATAAATATTAAAGATCTACTGACATAAAGTTCTGGAATACATTGTAATTAAACTTTTACTTGATAAATACCACTATTAATTCGAATCTATTGTGATACGTGTTTCGATGCATTCTGCATCATTTTTGTTTTGCATACGTAGTTTAAACATGAAGTAAAATGCATCTAAACACGTGTGACAATAGATTTTAAGAAATATTGGTATTTACCAAGACCAACTTATATTAATGCAAAAATGGATAGATACTATCGTAAAGTGACTGCCGAATCAATTAATGAAAAACATTTTAATATGGAAATATTTTAAACACAAAAAAAAACTTCAATCACTCTGATAGCGAGTTTCTAAAAAACATAAGAAATTCGCAAATATATAAAAATATATAAACAGATAAAAAGTAGTAAAGCTTTAATTTATTTATTTAACATTATTCTTGTTACGACTCTCGTAAAATACTATTTGACTGGAAATTGGGTCATGTTTTAGCGCTAGGGAATTCTCTTTAAAATTTACGAGTTCCTTTTTCCTACTATTAAAACAAATTGCTCTTATTATATAATCCTCTGAATGGATACATATTATAACTTTTAGAGAGAAATATGGCATTGCCCAATGATTTACGGTTTACCTGATAGAAAAGGGTTCTAAATTTACACAAATATTTTACTACTGTATTTAATTTAATAAAATAAAATTTGTTAAAAATGGGAATAAAATAAAAAGTATAATCTGTAAGAAAAAAATTAAATATTTATTTGTTTAATACTAAAATCTTATTAGCTTATACAACGAATGTTTTGAAGTTTTTAAAACAACGTTGTAATCGAATACGCGCATGCGACAAGTGTTTTAACCTTTAACAAGTAGAAAAATGTAGCACAGTTTTTTAAACGCAATGGCAGCGTCATCTGTTGACTGTTACAGCAATAAAAGATGAGTTATTTATTATTGTCCTGCAAATTTGCATTCATATGAGTTTCAAAATACACCATTAAATAATATTCTGATTTTAATAAACTACTTATAAACCACTAAAAAGGTTATATGTAGTTCTCTTTTTTAAGTACTTCATTGTTGAGGAAAATAAAATTTTACCACGAATTTTATCATTTTTGATACATATATTAATATTATTATTAAAATCCTTATCCGCACCCCAATGGTGCACACGGCACTGCGTCATATAAACGCAGTGTTATCTTGATCGTTTACACATGAAGGAAAGGTGATCAGCCCTCCGCTTCAGGTACCAGTCCATGGTAATATTGAATAAATATAACAGTGAAAAAATCACTCATATTTATTTTACCCCCCCTGGGAATCGAACCCGGGTCCTCCAGAACGGTAGCCGAGCGTGCTGACCATTACACTACGGAGGCGGACAGAATATATTTACATAAATATACATATTTAAAGATTTTTAATTATTTTTTAAAATGTGACAAAATTTCGTTTTCCTCAACAGTTCAGTATTAAAAAAAAAGAGGATTAAATATTTAATTTTGATTGCTGCGTAGTAATATGTCACTTCGTGGTAAAATCTATCCATTTTTAATTAATGTTATTTACATTTTTAATTAATAAGTAAACGTACTTAGTAAATACGGTGTTTGAGAATGATGCGAAATGTATCGAAATATGTGAAACAGTAGATTTTAATAGAAAGTGGTATTTATTAAGTAAAACATTAATAAATATTATTTAGTTACAGATAAAAAAAGGTTAATGTGACATTTTTTTGTCTATCCTACTGATAAAAAATGCAAATGAAAAATGTATTTCTTTCTCTTTTTCTTAGATGAAGATCCCAATCCATGCGCAGGGGATGATGAAGTTCGAGTTTGACTTTGACAGTCTTCCCCAGAACCTGTCAGGACTGGATGAAAATTTGACATGGATCCTCAACGCCTCCAGGGACGTGGAGAACTCTCTCATCGAGAAGTTTACCAGCAACAGAAACCTGGACGGACCAGCTTTCTGGCTGCTGATCTGTCTCTACTCTGTGCTGATCATATTTGGTGCTATGGGCAATGGTCTTGTCGTACTTGCGGTAAGGAAAAAGTTATTAGGTACTTAAAAAAATATATCTTTAGCCATAATATTAATTGATTCGGCATTAATTTTGTAGCATTATCGACAGCCCGCAAATGTTTTCATAGATTTCTATCATTTATTTATTTAGTTCATCATACGTATAATTACAAATACAAAAATAACAATTATAAGTCCTCTACATATGAGTTTTCCCATGCCAATGGCACCTTTTTCAAAATTTATTTAAAAATTATAATTTAAGAAAGTTTGTTATGCAATCAAATACGAATGATGCTATTTGTTTCAGATCTTCTCACTTGAAATGATAATTAAGTTATAAATAAGGTTTTACAAAATAATGAGAGTACTTATGAATAAAAGAGGTGCGTTATAAGTTTCTATGTTATGGATTTTGTAGTGCTATTTACGTTACCATAAAGTGTGTTAATTGCGATTTTCGGGCTTTGCTGTGAGGTGCTTTCTTGTGTTATGTGAGAGTAATTTTGAAATGCATTTGTAAGGGTTGTTTTATCATAAAGTTGTTTGACTGTCACAACTTTGTTTAATATTTACTCTTTGGGAAGTCCGTTTCAGAACAGTAAGTATACATTGGTCAACAATAACACATTTAAAAAATGTGTTACTTGTACCACCCCAAAAAATTATCGTAAACTGTGGAATAGACTTACAAAAAGTGTAGTAAATTTTAGCTTATTATTTTGAATTTAGGATGTAACGTATAGTTTTAAAGATGTAGTAATTTTTTTCATTTTATTTTATTTTTAAAATTATTACTTTGCGAATCCCATTAAGTTTTTGTTTTACTAGTATTTTTATTAGTAGTTTTTTTGTTATAAAAATGTTTATGTTGAATTTACTTCTTAACATAATCAAGGAATTTGTAAATCACGACTTATTATTTTTTTACACGTAAAACTAAGGAAAGTATGCCTTTTATAGGATTTTTTAAAAAGTTTTAACGAATTTTGAAGATAAAATTTGATGAAAATGTTGTTTAATGAACAGAAAAATATTTCGTAGAAACTCGTAAACTTTGGGTAAGATAATCATCAAAAACTGTTCACTTAAAATATGTCTTAGTGAAGGAAGTTGAAAAACTTTTGCAATCAACTATTCAACACGTATTGTGGTTATTAACAAACCCCTTGAAGTTAGTTTGGAGTGAATAATATTTGAAGGATGAACGTCCATGATGAAATTATATTATACCTTCATATAAATGTAAATAAGGAGACGTTTTGAGTGTGTCCAAATACTTGTTTACAAGTGTGGATTATGTACAATTATAGGATTTATTTTTCATACCATTTTTTGACATCTTAACAAAGATGAAAAAGATTGACAGAATTTTTGTGATAGATATTTCGCTTTGGGGAGGGCATTATCAACCTGTATTTTAAAACATTTTGAGTGTGTCCAAATACTTGTTCACAAGTCTATGATTATCTCTAATTATAGGATTTATTATTTATATAATTTTTTGAAATCTCAACAAGGATGAAGAAGAATATGGAATTGTAGCCATTTACGGGGCTTACCACGTCAGAGGTTGGTTTAATTGATCACTTTACACACGTTTAACATTCTCAAATTCAACCCATAATTGTCACCACACTATTCAAATTCTTTGAAATTCTATGTACATATATTGTTTAAATTCGAAACATAGTGCTTGTATCACTAAAATTTCACTAGAAACATCTATGGTGAGATAAAAGAAACTTTTAATTGAGAATTTTTTTTTTCATTTGTATTTAAATTCCGAATGTGAGGTCCGTATCCAGGATTATAATTACACACTCTTACATGAGTAACGCTAGAAAATATATTTATATTTTATTTAAGCTTATAATTTTACCAGTTAATTTAGTAACAACATTTTGAGTGTGTCCAAATACTTATTCATAAATCTGGGTATCACCAATTAGGAGTTATGTTTTGTATGAAAAAATAACCCCTAATTGGAGATATTCCAGATTTGTGAACAAGTATTTAGACACACTCAAAATGTTGTCGTGCCATTTTTTGGTTATTTTATACGTTCTGATGTAAATCTAGGCATTAGTTTTATTTTATTGAAATTAAACACTTGAATAATCCACTTGATCGAGTTTTATTTTTATTTACGACTAGTTTGGAAAACGACAATTGTTTTCATCATCTGGTTCAAATTAAAACTAATATATAATATAATTATTGGTCAAACTGCGAGAAGTCTAAGAATTAGAATTAGAGAACATCGTCGTAGACTATCAAGTAATTATTTTTCGGAATTTGCAAATCATATCATGGAAACTAACCACTCATTTGACTCTCATACACTTAAATTATTACACTCTGTTACAAATAAAGGTCAAGTCATGAATAATTTAGAAAATTTAGAAATACATAAAAATTTAAATTCAGATAAAACAATAATTGATAATATACTGTTTCAAAATACGTCACCATTATTATCAATGTTTCCTTTTACAAAAATGTTGTTCCTTAACCCCCCTACCTATATTTATTAACCTATATATACACCTAAATATATTTTTGTTCGTTAGTTTTAATTTGTACCAGAAGATGAAAACAATTGTCGTTTTCGAAACTAGTCGTAAATAAAAATAAAATTCGATATAGTGGATTATTCAAGTGTTTAATTTTAATAAAATAATCATGTCATTTCACAAAGTTAATGCCGAATCAAAAGATAATATAAGTTATATTTATTCGACAAGATTTTATTTCTTCTTTTTTTCTACTTCAAACATTAGGATCTGCTTTCGAAATGAGCAAACAGTTATTTGATCTATATGAATATAATCCTCAGGCTGTTTCGTGAATTCTAACTCATTCGCGTACTTTCATGTATTTTGTTAAGCTAAAACAAAAATAAATTATATTTTAGCTGTCAGAATTGAGATTAAATGAGATGATTTTCAAGCGAAAATTAATTAGTTCACAACGTTTTGACAGAGTGAGTTTAGTATTGTATTTTGTATTTAATACATGTATCACATAAGTATATGGAAACACTCAAAATGTTGTGGATAGGAAAAGCTGTTCAAATTAAGAGCTTTAAAAAATGAAAAACATTTTTCATGCTCTTAAAAGTATCGCATATACTGTACAACGAATTTGATCAATATATCTTAATGTTCTTGAACAATATATATAGAAGTTCCAAAAATTTGAGTAGTGTGGTCGTCAATCATGGGTAGAATTGGTGAATGTTACATGTGTGTAACACAAGTGATCACCCAACCAGTCTATGACAGGTCATAACCCCTGTACTGAATATCCAGACATCCATATTCTTATTCATTTGTGTTGAGATTTCAAAAAAATATTCGAAAAGTTATTTGTTTCATGGAAGACTTTCATTGAGACTGATAAAAATACTATATTTTTAATTCAATACAAAAAAATTAAGCTCTTTTATGTTTTTTGTCATTTATTTTTTTGGTAATATAAAATAAAATACTTTATTTATGAAAATAAAGTAAAAATAAAAATATACTCAAATAAATTGCCAAATTTGAACTCTTTTGACAAAAGATCTACGTTTTTCTGTCAAAGAATT